>NC_048437.1:12624750-12789902 GCF_004353265.1 Vitis riparia
AGTCCTTACTAGTTGCCTTGGTATTTCTTTGCTCTTCCATGTTACATGTAAAGGAGGTTGTATACGTCAAGGAGTCTACATTAAACCTCTAAAGTATCTATATAAAACTACTTTTAAGTTAAAAACTAAACCACTTTTAAGTTAAATATCATTGATAAATAGTGTTAGTATATTCAATAAATATAAATTACCAAATTTTTTTATTCTCTAATATTTTTTTATTCACTTTTAAGTTAAATATCGTTGATGCATGCATTGTATCTCGCGGACCTATCATGTTATTAATATGCCTCATGTGTCAAACTATTTGGTGCTAAGCCTAATCCAGAATGATGTCACTCTTTTAAATTTGATTGGCATAGTTAAGTTAGAAGAAAATGTCCGAAAGAGTTATTGTGACTGTTAGAATTATGTAATGAATGTAAGAATTATTTTCTATTAATTTTAAGAGTTCTTGTGACTGGTTTTCCCTACTTTCTTTACTAACAACTGTTCTTAATATGGAAATTTATCTCATTATTTCTGTTATTCAAACCTTAAGGAAACAATTATTTTGATTGTTATGATGGATTTCATTCTGTCATCACATTTTATCGACAGGCATGACTTCTTTTATTTATGAGATGGCAGATTATGAATTCTGAGAAATTCATTTGGTAAGAAGAAAGATATTTACAAGTAAACTAAAAGAGGAAAGATGCTAAGAAGATTAAAATTCAATCCACATATATTCTTTAAAATAATGAACATGAAGAGTGCTGAGTTTGATGGCGTTATCAACAAAACCAATCAAGATATATTAGAAAAAAAGGTTGTGTTTTGCATCATTAAAATGTGGTAATTGAACCCAAAGAACAATTGAATCTTCAAAATCCTTGCAATCAGAAGCCATATGACATACCTAAATGAAAACAAAATGAAGTTTTTCAACCGGTCGACCGATTCTATTATACCGGTTGGCTAATTATATCAACCGGTAGCCACTGACCCTTTTAGTTGCTGCATTGTCAAATGGCCAGTGGCTACCGGTTGAGATAAGTAGCCAACCGGTAGAGGATAACTGGTCGACCGGTTCAAGGCTACACATCCATCCTTTTCAGTTTTGAAAGCAATGTATGCCCTAAGCTAATAACAGTTATTTGGTTTATATCTTTCTTACCTTTTGTTCCAATTGGAAGTGTTTTGAGATTAACACGGTTTTATCTTATATTTCTAATTTTGCATGAGGCAAGCCTAGCTATTCCACAATTCTCACCTGTTCTTCTCCCAATGGCCCAAAGTATTGGACAACTTCTATCGCAAATTGCATCATCACCTATAGTTCGCATTGGGGTGCAAATCTAGGTCTCTGCATCTTTTTGAGATGGCTGAAGTTCCATGTTTAAAATTATGGGTGGTATACAGGTTTATGGCTATTTAAAGAAGCAAAAGATAGGGGTTCTCATGGAAAGGTTGGTAGCTTTTCTAATTGACTGCCTGTTGTTAAAATATGAACATCACATTGAACATGCTTTATCTTCAACAGTGAGATGATCATCCTGCAATAATGGCTGTGGGTGTGGTTGATGGGACTTCATAGGCCATTTTTCAGACACTTATGTCTCTTGGTCCCTCAAGATCAGAGTCAGTATGTTGAGCATTCTTCTTATCTCATGTTGATGATTTTTTTTTAATTAATTAATTTATTTATTAGATTATAGTGGCCATGGTGTTAGTGTTAACTGCATTTGTTCCTTCTCAGATATTTCTTCTATCTGCTAGCAGTTAAACATTTATATTGTTAAAGTTGTTGTAATGGCAATATTGCCATTACCTTGTCCAATTGGGAACCCATAGCTGTGCAGAAATGCGATTTTAGGATCAACATAACCTGGAAAATTTAAACAGAAGGAGTAACATAAACAGAAACATTAGAATTTTCATGGTTAGTCACATTAGTAACTGCATCCATGAAAGAATACAGAGAACTCTCACCATAAGAGTATTCTCAACTCAACTCGACCCAAATCAACTCAGCTGATCCAAGCTTTGTGTCGACTACTTCTGGTCTAAGGAGTACAAATTATAAAGTACAAAAACCATACTTGCTAAAACCAAGATTGTGACTCAAATGAAATCCCAAACTAACTGGATATATGCTATAGCTTGAGAAAGTTAGTCATGTATTTTGAATAAACGTACATACTTAGTGATATGCAAGTTAACTATCTGCTCTCTCTTTCTCTCTCAGTTGTACACGTAGCATTTATTGATCTTTTTCAAAAGATGTTACAATTTAGCATACATTGTTGGCTCTGAAACATGCTAGTTTAACTATGTGCTTCTCCTTTATTCATTTTTATGAATTTTGTGTGTATTAAAATAAAAACCTCTACTTTTTGCATTTGCAGCATTACGAGAGTTGTTTAGAGCAAAGCAAGGGAAATACCCTTCCTCTTATTTCTCATCAAGAGAGTTGACAAGCAATGTTAGGTTGCCTCAAAGTGAGCAGGATGTCAAAACTGAAGCTGAAACACTCGCATAGGAGAAGACCGAGGAGGATATAGAAGATAGAGAAGTGGATAAAACACCTTCAGAACATGCAAGCCTTGTCATTCTGCTTTTAGGTCTTTAGAATTGACTTCAAATTTGGCGTAATATAATGAGGACTGTAAGCTTAATTTCTCAGGGGTCCTGGATAGTTAAGCAGAGCGTGGGCATTGCTAATGAGTCAAGCGCTTGAAATTAATTATTTCCATGGGAAGAACTACTTGGAGGTAAAGTACAGAAGTAATCATATTTATAGTTCAGGAGGGTGGGCATTGCTAGTGGATTTGTCTCCAAATCTGTTGGGAATCCACTCAATGGTGCTTTTACAGCGATTTCTGTCACTAATAAGTAAGTAGGCAACCGGTAGAAGATAACCGGTCGACCGGTTTACCTAGGAGTGAAATTTCATAGTCCCACTCTCTGTAGGGTGCAGGCATTAGTCACCAATCTAATAACTCCAACTAGACTATGCATTACACAAGAAAATCAATAAAGCGATGTTAAAATTAGAGTTGCACTAGTAGCTACTTTATGTGGTGGTGCATATGCATAAATTACAATAGTAAAGGTGATCTAAAGGATATCACAACATGCACGCACAACCTAAATATTATTCAGCTTGATGCCGATATAAGGATAAAGAACAATTTCTATGAAATTTCAACACATATCCTTGTTCTGGATAGAAAAAGTTGATACATCCTAGACAGGGAAAAAGTTGATACATGCTAGACAGGTCAACACATATGTCTCCTGTTCTATTCACATCACCATCCAGTTTCAGCTCCACCATCTAGTCATCCATCCTGTCTTTCTTATCCCCTACCGTAACAAGGAAACATGATGCCTAAACATCAACACATCCAGTAATTAATTTTTTTTATATATATAAGTAAGAAATTGTATTAAAAAGGCGCGAAAAGAGAGCAAGAGTATCAGCACATCCGTTAATATAATCCATTGACTCTATAACTTTTTTTTTTTTTTTTATAGGTAAAATTGAGATACTATTGACTTTTAAAAAGGCTTCCAATACCCATCAGGGATTGGTCAAGTATCTTAATCTCCTTCCAGAGACAAGATCCAAGGTTTAGTAGTCATCTTCTTACCAAAACACCCGAAAAGCTACCAAGCTTCAATATGAAAACTTCATAAAATCCAAATAGAAATTCAAAATGCAATTCTCCACAGTCAAATTAAACCCCCAACCTTGGACAAAATGTAAATTATCTATTGACACTTGGAATATGGAAGGGTTAACCAATGAAGTGTATAAAACTTTAATCATGAAAGGTTATTCGTCAAAACCAAAACATGATATAGATCATAAGCTAGCCATTCAGTGAACTTTGCACTGCAAATGCTGCCATATCCCATCTTATAAATATGCTTTTGTCTAAAAAATCAAACTAGCCAGCTAGAATTTACATCTTCCATGGGTAGAGGTTCACAAGAAATTCATTATGCAGTGAAGTAGTAGTATTCCTGCACCATAAAAATCTAACTCAACATAGTTTGTGGAGAAAAACATTTGTTTCCACTAGTAGACAACAACTAAAGAGGGAAGGACAAGAAATGATTTGTGCAAGATAGGAACTTTATGAAAAGTGTGACTAGGCCAGTATGACATTTTAGGCTATCGAAGATTCTTAAGAACTACTTACTTTCAGATTCTTGTTTAGATATATATGAAACCATGGCATTTTAATGAATCCAATTGATCCACCATGGTGTGTTGGATATAAAATTGTACAAAACCAGTTACATATCCACATTTTCTTTATTTGCTTATGCTTCATAGATTGGTCCTTTGATGAATTTCGGAGTTAATATTTGAGATTCTTAAACATTAAACCAATTACTTACTTAACCATGGTTTGTTATCATCAAAACCCGATTAGGAGAATCCTTGGGCTAACAATCTCCCCCTTTTTGATGATGACAAACCTTGGTTATCTAGGAGAGAAAGAAATATCCCCCTCAAACCAATCATGGATCAATCAAATGATAAGCAATGTAAAAGGTGAAGAATCAATTGATAAAAATATCATATCATATATATATGGAAATCTCACATGTACAATAAGATAGATATGACATTGATAACAATGACATGCATGAGAGACTCCTAGATCCTATAGATCCTATATCCAATAAATATCTCCCCCTTTGGCAACATAAAAAAGAAACGAAGGGGGATCCCAAACACACTCAAGATTGAGGAGGTGGAGGTGGTGGTGGAAACACATAACGTAGGTAAGCCATCATCTCCTCGTGCTGACTCTCTTGGCGGCTCTCAAGCCGCTCAATCCTCTCTACGAGATGCTCAAACTAAGAGGTGAAGCCGGCCTCACACTGATCGATGTGATCCTCCATGGAAGAAAAACGAGTATCATGCACTACGGCTAACTCCTCCATACGTGTCCCGATAGAGCTGATCTGTGCTGACAAATCCATCCAAGGTGGATAATCAGGAGCATGAGGAGCCTGAGATGGTAGCTCGGTAAATGATGGCTGAGATGAAGGCCTGCTGTGAAGGACGGCTCAGTCATCATAGGCTCGGAGAAGGTAGCCTCAAAATGAATGCCCTCTGACTGATGTGGAGGTGGAATGTCAACCTCGGGCCCTCTCTGCTGAAAGTCCCTCTGAGGGTCCAACCCATCCTCCATCTCTCTAATCTCGGCCTCCTCCTCTACTCCAGGGTGTATCTGATCATGTCCCTGACCCTGTCGCTCGCTTTCCTAACCCAAGAGCCATCGGGTGCCTTCTCGAACTTCATGCGGCCCAGAGACTGCTCATCATACGTGTCATAAGTGGTGGGGGCCTCAACATCTGTCTCTCTACTCAAGTCGATCCCGGCATCCTTGAAAGCACGGGTAAGGAAGCGGCCGTAGGGGAGTACACGCGTCGAGCTCTTAACACAGGAGATCATGTGCATCATCATAAGGTAGCCAACATGAATCCGTCTCCCGATGAGGATCGAGTCAACAATGAAAGCCTCGAGGTAGGAGACCTCGTCTCGATGTCCTCCACGTGGCAAGAGAATCAAAGAAATCATATGGTGAAGGACTCGGCTAGTCACTGTCAAGCTCTGAGCCGATGGTTTGCCCATCCCCTGAGGTTCGGCATGTCCACACAACCTCTGAACAGCCTCTATAGCATCAAATCCCGGCACAGTGGGCCACGCCTTGGCCTCATAAACACGGAGTCCACCAGAAGGGATGTCGAGAATGCGGCAGATGCTCTCGGGACTCAAACGGATCTCAACGCCTCTCACAGTGGACAATAGGGGTCCTCCAACCCCGTAGGTCGCCCGAGAATAGAAAGCCCGCACCAGAGTCGGGAAACGGGCTCAGAGATCGTCACTACGGGGAGCCATCCCATCTGTCCGAACAACCCTCAAAGCCAAAGTGCCGAAGTTGGGAGAAATTGACATTTCTCCCTGGGATGACTTTCCTCTTAGCAAATTTTGCTTGTAGCGCTGATGGTCCTCATTCGAACTGAAGAGTGACGTGTCAAACCTCGCCTTTCGGCGAGCCTCCGTCTGCTCGGGCTGAGATGCCTCAACAGGGCACTTGCTCTGAGCCCTGGAAGTGCTCGTCTCTCTCCGTGGTGCCATCAATGTAGTGAAAGAGGTGAAGAAGGAGTCCAAACAGGGAATGAAAGCAAAGAGAAGATGCAACCACAAACCCGAAACCCTATACGCCTGGAGATGAAGCTGAACAGCCCTCACACGCGTGGTGAAGAGAGGAGACGCCCTGAAGAGGTGAAACCCTGGGTTTAAAACCAAAACCCTTGCCCAAATCCGTCCCAAAATGAAGTCCTCAGCCTGCAAACGGTGCGAAATCTGGCCAAAAACTCTTCGGGAAGCAAGGATATGAAGGGGCGGGAAGCTCTGGAGGCGAAAATGGGAGAAACGAAGCGCGCGGGGGACGTTTTAAAATATCAGTCCCGACGAACCGGTCGACCGGGTACACAATCGGTCGACCGGATGGTCATCGCTATTATTTTGTACAAAATGGGGAAAAAAATTATAAATTGATATTATTATTGAAACATCATATACAAAATTAAATAAAATAAATTTAATAAATAAAATAATTTAAACTATAAATATTATAAAAATATTAAATTGGATTTAGATTAGGTCTGGGTTGTTCGAATTTTTATTTGTATTTCAGCTTAATTAAGTTTGGGAAAAAAAATTTGTACCCTAAGATTATAAATAATTGTCGAACCTTATCCAAATTAAGGTTGGCTTAAGTCATGACAACTTGCCTAAATTGCACCTCCTAATTCCGATTATCCAAAAAATACTTGATGGCCTATTAAGAAAAAGGATCAAATCTCAATAACCCTTAAATGAGTATTGAACATAAGATCAACATTTTTAAACAAGTCAATTTGGAACGACTTTGTGGGATTGAAAGAAACTAACAAAAACCAACAAAGGTACAAAAACTGATGCATATGGTGGTAGCATAAGGTTATATAATTCATTAGTTACTTCCAATTCAATTATTATGATTTGTGCGAACGGTCATTTATTCGTACCCTCCCAAATCTCCACTTGTTTGGAGTTTTTAAAATTTTTTGGGGCATCATATGGCTTGGAGGTTGTTTAAATAGGTTTGCTACACTTATAAGGTGGTCAAAGGATATCCGGAAAAATCGAAATGCAAAAATACTAAAAAATTCACAAGGGTATGAAGAATGTGAGGAATCCTCACATTGTTCGTACCCTCCCAAATCTCCACTTGTTTGGAGTTTTTAAAATTTTGTGGGCATCCTATGGCTTGGAGGTTGTTTAAATAGGTTTGTTACACTTATAAGGTGGTCAAAGGATATCCGGAAAAATAGAAATGCAAAAATACTAAAAAATTCACAAGGGTACGAAGAATGTGAGGAATCCTCACATTGTTCGTACCCTCCAAATCTCAACTTCTTTGGACTTTTGAAAATTTTGTGGGCATCCTATGGCTTGGAGGTTGTTTAAATAGGTTTGTTACACTTATAAGGTAGTCAAAAGATATCCGAAAAATCGAAATGCAAAAATACTAAAAAATTCACAAGGGTACGAAGAATGTGAGGAATCCTCACATTTTCGTACCCTCCCAAATCTCCACTTGTTTGGAGTTTTAAAATTTTTTGGGGCATCATATGGCTGGAGGTTGTTTAAATAGGTTTGTACACTTATAAGGTGGTCAAAGGATATCCGGAAAAATCGAAATGCAAAAATACTAAAAATTCACAAGGGTACGAAGAATGTGAGGAATCCTCACATTGTTCGTACCCTCCAAAATCTTACTTCTTTGGACTTTTGAAAATTTTGGGCATCCTATGGCTTGGAGTTGTTTAAATAGGTTTGTTACACTTATAAGGTGGTCAAAGATATCCGGAAAAATCGAAATGCAAAAATACTAAAAATTCACAAGGGTACGAAGAATGTGAGGAATCCTCACATTGTTCGTACCCTCCCAAATCTCACTTCTTTGGACTTTTGAAATTTTGTGGGCATCCTATGGCTTGGAGGTTGTTTAAATAGTTTGTTACACTTATAAGGTGGTCAAAGATATCCGAAAAATCGAAATGCAAAAATACTAAAAAATTCACAAGGGTACGAAGAATGTGAGGAATCCTCACATTGTTCGTACCCTCCAAATCTCAACTTCTTTGGACTTTTGAAAATTTTATGGGCATCCTATGACTTGGATGTTGTTTAAATAGGTTCGTTACACTTAGAAGGTGATCAAATGATATCCGGAAAAATCGAAATGCAAAAATACTAAATAATTCAAAGGGTACGAAGAATGTGAGGAATCCTCACATGTTCGTACCCTCCAAATCTCCACTTCTTTGGACTTTTGAAAATTTTTGTGGGCATCCTATGGCTTGGATGTTGTTTAAATAGGTTCTTACACTTAGAAGGTGTCAAATGATATCCGGAAAAATCGAAATGCAAAAATACTAAATAATTCACAAGGGTACGAAGAATGTGAGGAATCCTCACATTGTTCGTACCCTCCAAAATCTCAACTTCTTTGGACTTTTGAAAATTTTGTGGGCATCCTATGGCTTGGAGGTTGTTTAAATAGGTTTGTTACACTTAGAAGGTGGTCAAATGATATCCGAAAAATCGAAATCCAAAATACTAAATTAAAAAGGGTACGAAGAATGTGAGAATCCTCACATTTTTCTACCTTCCAATTCTACACTTGTTTGAAGTTTTTAAAATTTTTGGGACATCATATGACTTGGATATGTTTAAATAGGTTCTTACACTTATAAGGTGGTCAAAGGATATCCGGAAAAATCGAAATGCAAAAATACTAAATAATTCACAAGGGTACGAAGAATGTGAGGAATCCTCACATTGTTCGTACCTCCAAAATCTCAACTTCTTTGGACTTTTGAAAATTTTGTGGGCATCCTATGGCTTGGAGGTTGTTTAAATAGGTTTGTTACACTTATAAGGTGGTCAATGATATCCGGAAAAATCGAAATGCAAAAATACTAAATAATTCACAAGGGTACGAAGAATGTGAGGAATCCTCACATTGTTCGTACCTTCCCAAATCTCCACTTCTTTGGACTTTTGAAAATTTTGTGGGCATCCTATGCTTGGATGTTGTTTAAATAGTTTGTTACACTTAGAAGGTGATCAAATGATATCCGGAAAAATCGAAATGCAAAAATACTAAATAATTCACAAGGGTACGAAGAATGTGAGGAATCCTCACATTGTTCGTACCCTCCAAATCTCAACTTCTTTGGACTTTTGAAAATTTTGTGGGCATCCTATGGCTTGGAGGTTGTTTAAATAGGTTTGTTACACTTATAGGTGGTCAAAGGATATCCGGAAAAATCGAAATGCAAAAATACTAAAAATTCACAAGGGTACGAGAATGTGAGGAATCCTCACATTGTTCGTACCCTCCCAAATCTCAACTTCTTTGGACTTTTGAAAATTTTATGGGCATCCTATGACTTGGATGTTGTTTAAATAGGTTCGTTACACTTAGAAGGTGATCAAATGATATCCGGAAAATCGAAATGCAAAAATACTAAATAATTCACAAGGGTACGAAGAATGTGAGGAATCCTCACATTGTTCGTACCCTCCAAAATCTCAACTTCTTTGGACTTTTGAAAATTTTGTGGGCATCCTATGGCTTGAGGTTGTTTAAATAGGTTTGTTACACTAGAAGGTGGTCAAATGATATCCGGAAAAATCGAAATCCAAAAATACTAAAATTTCAAAAGGGTACGAAGAATGTGAGGAATCCTCACATTGTTCGTACCCTCCAAAATTTCAACTTCTTTGGACTTTTGAAATTTTGTGGCATCCTATGGCTTGGAGGTTGTTTAAATAGGTTGTTACACTTATAAGGTGGTCAAAGGATATCCGGAAAATCGAAATGCAGAAATACTAAAAATTCACAAGGGTAGAAGAATGTGAGGAATCCTCACATTGTTCGTACCCTCCCAAATCTCAACTTCTTTGGACTTTGAAAATTTATGGGCATCCTATGACTTGGATGTTGTTTAAATAGGTTCGTTACACTTAGAAGGTGATCAAATGATATCCGGAAAAATCGAAATGCAAAAATACTAAATAATTCACAAGGGTACGAAGAATGTGAGGAATCCTCACATTGTTCGTACCCTCCAAAATCTCAACTTCTTTGGACTTTTGAAAATTTTATGGGCATCCTATGACTTGGATTTGTTTAAATAGGTTCGTTACACTTAGAAGGTGATCAAATGATATCCGGAAAAATCGAAATGCAAAAATACTAAATAATTCAAAAGGGTACGAAGAATGTGAGGAATCCTCACATTTTTCGTACCCTTCCAATTCTACACTTGTTTGAAGTTTTTAAAATTTTTTGGGACATCATATGACTTGGATATTGTTTAAATAGGTTCCTTACACATAGGAGGTGGTGAAACGATTTCCGGAAAAATCGAAATGCAAAAATACTAAAAAATTCACAATGGTACGAAGAATGTGAGGAATCCTCACATTGTTCGTACCCTCCAAAATCTCAACTTCTTTGGACTTTTGAAAATTTTGTGGGCATCCTATGGCTTGGAGGTTGTTTAAATAGGTTTGTTACACTTATAAGGTGGTCAAAGGATATCCGGAAAAATCGAAATGCAAAAATACTAAAAATTCACAAGGGTACGAAGAATGTGAGGAATCCTCACATTGTTCGTACCCTCCCAAATCTCAACTTCTTTGGACTTTTGAAAATTTTATGGGCATCCTATGACTTGGATGTTGTTTAAATAGGTTCGTTACACTTAGAAGGTGATCAAATGATATCCGGAAAAATCGAAATGCAAAAATACTAAATAATTCACAAGGGTACGAAGAATGTGAGGAATCCTCACATTGTTCGTACCCTCCAAAATCTCAACTTCTTTGGACTTTTGAAAATTTTGTGGGCATCCTATGGCTTGGAGGTTGTTTAAATAGGTTTGTTACACTTAGAAGGTGGTCAAATGATATCCGAAAAAATCGAAATCCAAAATACTAAAAATTTCAAAGGGTACGAAGAATGTGAGGAATCCTCACATTTTTCGTACCCTTCAATTCTACACTTGTTTGAAGTTTTAAAATTTTTGGACATCATATGACTTGGATATTGTTTAAATAGGTTCCTTACACTTATAAGGTGGTCAAAGGATATCCGGAAAAATCGAAATGCAAAAATACTAAATAATTCACAAGGGTACGAAGAATGTGAGGAATCCTCACATTGTTCGTACCCTCCAAAATCTCAACTTCTTTGGACTTTGAAATTTTGTGGGCATCCTATGGCTTGGATGTTGTTTAAATAGGTTTGTTACACTTAGAAGGTGGTCAAATGATATCCGGAAAAATCGAAATTCAAAAATACTAAAAATTTCAAAAGGGTACGAAGAATGTGAGGAATCCTCACATTTTTCGTACCCTTCCAATTCTACACCTGTTTGAAGTTTTTAAAATTTTTTGGGACATCATATGGCTTGGATGTTGTTTAAATTAGTTTGTTACACTTGGTAAGTGATTAAATGATATCCGGAAAAATCCAAATCCAAAAATACTAAAAATTCACAAGGTACGAAGAATGTGAGGAATTCTCATATGCTTCGTACCCTCCAGATTCTCCACTTGTTTGAAGTTTTTAAACTTTTTTGGAACTTAATATGACTTGGATATTGTTTAAATAAGTTCATTATACTTAGAAGGTGGTCAAATGATTTCCGGAAAATCCAAATCCAAAAATACTCAAATTTCAGTACATTTGAGGGTGTGAAATGGATCGAAAAATTCAAAATAGAAATTTACCGAAAAAATATGTGAGGGGTTTGGATTTCCATATTGTTAGTAATTATACCTTTTTTCGTATTTTCAATATTTCAGCCAATTTTTTTTAAAAGCTAAGAAATAATTTAATCATATATTCTCAATTAATAATTAGTACACAACTAAATTAATTTTCATTTAATATATTTTATAAAATTTAGTTCTAGTTTTCCTATTTTTTTAACTTCATAAACCAATTATATTGCTTTTCACACTTCAAATATTCGTCAAATTTTTGTCAACAAATTATTTGATGTTAAAATAAATTAAATTTACTTTTCCTTAATTTCTAAATTATATCACCAAATTCTTTATAATTTATTTATTTATTTTAAATTTAATTTTTATGTGGGGTTTAATCACTTTATAGTACAAAATAAAAAACTGTAATTTATTTTTTCAAAAATTTCTTTATTTATTATTTGATGTTAAAATAAATTAAATTTACTTTTCCTTAATTTCTAAATTATATCACCAAATTCTTTATAATTTTTTTATTTATTTTAAATTTAATTTTTATGTGGGTTTAATCACTTTATAGTACAAAAATAAAAAAATTGTAATTTATTTTTTCAAAAATTTCTTTATTTAATAAATTAAATTTACTTTCCTTAATTTCTAAATTATATCACCAAATTCTTTATAATTTTATTTATTTATTTTAAATTTAAATTTATGTGGGGTTTAATCACTTTATAGTACAAAATTAAATAAACTGTAATTTATTTTTTCAAATTTCTCTTTATTTTTCTGTTTCATAAAAAAAATTCACCAAACAAAATAATTACATTAAACAGAAATTTTTAATTGGTTATTGTAATGAATGTAAAAATGTGTGTTGCATGGGATTAATTCCCATAACCGGTTGGGTGACCTGAAGAATTGGTTGTGTATAATTTTTTATTATTTTTTGAATGCCACGTGTCTTGATCTTATTAGCCCAAAAAAGTGGGTATGGTACCGAAAAGCACTTTTCGGTACCGTAGCAAGACCCGCATGCATATGGTCCATAGTTTTAAAACCAAGAAAAATTAAAAAAAAAAAAAATGGTAGGTACATATTAGTTTCACAAATATTTTCAAGATGTTTAGATCGATTTTTTTTTTTTTAAATGTTACTTTTACCGCAAACTCTAAAAACCATTCTAAATTCCAAAGAGCACAATTTTATTACCAGCTCTCTCCCTAACAATATTTTGGAAAACGAGAAGGTATGGGCGTGACAATGGGAAGGTCCCACGGTTTTATGAAAAACAGAACATGGGAAAGTGTGTATTAAAATATATGAGAAGGAAAGGTAATGGTATATATTTGGGCCATTAAAACGTAGGTTGACGCCGATAACACTGATGACAGAAAAACTACATTATCTACCATTTAATACTGTGAGATCAGGTCTGGACAAAGCCCGTTAAGACGGGTGGGAAGTGAATGCCCATTATTCATTGCTCTCCCAAGTCAAAATCAACCTCTACCCTCCACTTATTATTATTATTATTTTATATTATATTTTTCATACTTGTTGCTTCCGTCTCCACCTATCACCCACACCTACCACAGGTAAGATGACCTTAATCATCCACTGATCCGTACATTTTGGACTCGTTAATATTTTTAAAAGATTGCATATCAAGGCATAATCTCATCCAATGGGTATTTTTCTCTCTGATTAATTCTAAAAAAGCAAGTCAACTTCACTAACTGATCTTTCCCACTCGCTCTTTCACACCACCTTCTAACTACACAAATTTTTGTAGGACCAACTCAAAATTGTTCCTTTTTTGTGTTCACATCAACTCCTCTCGCTAAGGAAGTGTTTGTTTTCTTTCTTGCATATAAATAATTAAAATATTTAATTTTTTTAATTTAATTAAAATATCTTATTAATATCATTCAATATAATTAAAATAAATTTATTATAAAAAACAAACAACACTTAAATACTAACATCAAATTTGTTATTGAGGAGCCCACCCTTAATATAAAGGAATCCCTCAACTAATTCATACCTTTTAATAAATTAATTCTTTAATTCTTAGCTCAAATTAAAAAAAATAAATAAATTGAAAGAAGTTTTTTTATTGATCTTTGTTTCAATCTCACAACTGAAATTAATAAAATCATTAAAAAAAAAAAGGAAAAGAAATTTGAAATGTATGTTTCTCTTAAAAAGATGTGAATGGTGAATTGTCCCGCGTCCCTTTGAACTTTTATGTGGAGTATGAGGATTATGCAGGCTCTGTCACCAGTCACCGGTTGCGACTTTATATATGGATAAAGACAAGAACAAAAACAAATCAATAGGAGGAAGAGAGGGAGGGGCACGTGAAATGAGTGAATGTGAAGGCAGCAGCAATTAAAATTAATCATGCTGCTTTGGTCTATGTTTATGAGGTAGGCATACGGGTCGGAACTTTATCATCGTATCTGTAGGTCAAACAGTGATATACCCTTAATTACAGTCATGCATTTTCTTTTACCTTATATCCTCACCCTCAATTTCTTTCTCTGGTTTATACATATATATAGAGAGAGAGGAAGATGAATGATGATGGAGAATGCAACAGCAGCTGAGTGAGGAAGAAATGGAACAAGCGAGGCAGTGGGAGGAAGTGGAGGAGGAGATTGAGGAAGTGGGTTTGAGAAAAACAAGGTCTCAGAACCACGCCGCCGTCCCCCCGCCCCCGCCGTCACCACCGCCACTGCCACCGCCACCGTCACAAGAATCGAAGATGAAGTAGTATTTGAAGAAAGGGTTGATGTGGAGGCTGGTAGAGGTAAGAGCTCCTCTCTGTATCTGTAAAGTCTTCAACTTTTGGGTGTTTTTGAGGAATGGGGCGGATAGAGAGAGCAAATGAATGATACGGGTTTAAAGTGCACCTTTGAAGGAAACAACTTTACCAATCCTTCAATCCAAGGGGACCCAAATGGGATGGGATCTCTCTTTCAGTTCAAGCCAAAGGACCTTCACCTCGCTGACCCACATCATACTTTTTCTTAATTAAGGTTCCCAATTATTATTATTATTATTTTTAATTTAAAAGACCCAAAATTTTGATATTAATTGTTTTTTCCTTGTATGCATACATAACATTTTGTTTTCAACTTGAAAATATATGCCAGCAACTCTTCCCTCTTTTCCAATATTTTAATTATTTTATTACAACTTACTAAAGGAAAAAAAGGATCACGTTTAACTGCCTTTTATTTTATTTTATTTTTATAATTGACTAAGATTTAGGCAATTTGAGTTTAATTTAACTCAAAATTATTATTTTTATAATATTTATAATTTATATAATCCAAAATGATAATATTCATTTTACATGTTTTATTTTATTTTTTTAATTGTTAAAGAAAACATATGAAATTGTAATTATATATATGCTTTTTGATTTTGTTATGGAGATAGATTAATTAATTTATTTTTTATTATTTTATTATATTTGCATGAGATGTTATTTACCATTTATATTTTGACATGCATCTATAGAAAAAAGCTTGAAAAATAACATTATGGGTGGGTTCTACCTAATCTAAATTTGATTTACAAATTAGATAAATAGGCAAAGGTTGATAGATGGATAAATAAATAGAGCGGCAAAGGTTGAAGAATTTATCTTTGGGATGGCTAAAAAATGTTCTTGATTTAACTTAGTAGTAAGTGTTGATTTATTCATTTTTAGTGGTTAAGCACTAAGCACTGAAGTCTTTGATGCCTGTGCCATCTTTTAGCTTTCCCAAAAAAAAGTAGAAACAACACGTTAAACAACTAAAAACTATTTTCTGTTTGTAAGAGAACATCTTTTAATTATTTTCTATCATGTTTCACTTGTTTTCTTAAGACTGTTTTAAAAAATAATTATATAAATATGTGGAATGATTAAAAATAAAACACTAGATATAAATTTTTTTTTTAAAACATATTTAAAAATATTAAAAAGATTTTAGGTTTTTAAATAGACTTTTATTTTACAAAAATTAGAGAACAAATTTAAAAAACTGTTCGTAAAAACTATTTTTTAGAATTGTTTTAAAAAATAGTTACCAAATAAGTCACTCTGCCTGTTTAGTAACTATTTTCGAAAATAGTTTTGAAGAAAACGTTTTTGAGAATAGCTTTTGAAAATTGTTCTCTAATATTTTGTAGAATAAAAGTCTATTTAGAAATCTAAAATCTTTTTAATATTTTTAAATATGTTATAAAAATAATTTTTATGTCTAGTATTTTATTTTTAATCATTTTACACATTTGTATAATTATTTTTTAAAATGACCTTATAAAACAAGTAAAAATAGTAAAAAACAACTAAAAAATATTTTCTGAAAACACTTTATTTTCTACTCTTAAAATAGTTTTTTGTTGCTGAATGTGTTTTCCTAATTTTTTGGTCTAGAGATTAGAAAATCGAAAAAAGTTGCTAAATAGACCCTCAAGCTTGATGATATTTTTTCTATAAAATTAATGAAATTCATCATAACAAAAAACAATGAGATTTTGGCATTATTTGAATTGATTGAAAAGCCAAAAGTCTTTTAAATGCCTATTTAATTAAGAGTGCGTTTGATAGTGATTCCAGGAAGTGTTTTTAATCTTTCTAATACTTGAAAAATAAAAATTTCCAAACATGGTAGAAACGCTTCCTAGAATCACTTTGGCTTTTGTAGGAGATATTAAATAAAATTATTTTTGAGTTATTTAAAAAAATGAAGAATCTCCTGTTTTCCTACCCTCATAACCAAGGGGAGGAACCGTGTTCAGGAGAAGAGGCTGTCATGCATCAATGCGTAAGACTTGTATCCGAAATCTTTCCCTTGTTGCCTTACGTAACTTTCTGCTGCTCCTTATTGGGAAAATGGTTAGTTTTTCTGTAATGGTTTTCAGTTTAATTTACCAACATGTTATGCATCTCCTTGTTGTTAGGAATGGGAATGGGGGTGAATCAAAATACCATGTGGAAGACAAGATTGGGTTTTAGTTTGTATTAGAATGAATTTGTACTCTTATTCCAATTTCTAAATTGAATGGATTTCCCATTCCCATTTCCTATTCAGACACTTCAAGCATGCCTTGAGTGGTGAATAGACAGGGGTGATGACTTGTTTATTCCTAGCTTGCAAATTTGTCATCTTCCTTTAGTTTTCCTGTGATTTATTGCTTCATAAGTACCTATTTATGGTCATGAATTTGCATTGAAGAACAAAATTTCTGAATGCAATGTTTATTTTGTTGCTTGATGGCAGGTGTGATCAAATTTGGTGACACTGAATCTTTTGTTCTTGAGAAAAATTCTAGTGATGAAGGATTGGATGTCACAGCAAAGATCACTGACATTCGGAAGAGTCTAAGCACTGTTATCAACCATCAAAATGGAGAAAACATTAGGGATGAAAGTTTGCCTCGCAATCTTTCAACTTTTGATGAGTCATATAAAGAACGAATCACACGCTTCAAACCTTCTGACAGTGAGATAATAGAACGTGCAAGTATTGATTTAATAAAACAAACTGATGAAGAAACAGAATTTGAACTTGAGAGGTTATTAGAGAAGCCAAATTCACACAAGTTCTACTGCCCTAATTGTAATGCATGCATTGAAAAGATTATTCTTCTTAGGAGAGAACAGGAGAGGCTTCTTGCAGCTGTAAACAACCTTGAACGTAGTGAGCCCATTGAGACGACATTCACATGCACATCATGCTACACCTTTCTTGTTTTCATAGGTATCATTTCATCTCATCCTTGTCTAAAAGTTACTTTTGCTTCTGGTTGTCTTGTTTACATGAGGAATCTGTTCATATTTATTGATAGTATTATTTTTGAAAGTACTGGTTGAATTTCAAATACAATATTAACATATTGAATAAATGTTTCCAGTATTTCTGAGTGACAAATCACTATAAATATAGGACTCATTATGTTGGGTAATGCTTGTCATCTCTGTCATTTCATCACTATAAGAGATTGAAACTTCATGCATATTCATTTGTTTCACAGATATTGTAACTAATAGAGCTGTAGGTAAGTTTTGGATACTACCAATGACACATTCCTAGAATGTGTGAACTCACCTTTCTTTATTGTGATCATGGAGACAACCCCCTTGGAGTTGGATCTATGTTTGAACACTCTGAGAATCCCAGTGGAAATAGATGATAGCAATGGTGCAAAGTTGCATGATATACAAGTATGATTCCAAGAGTTAAATGAGTCCTAAGTCTTGCTATCTAAGTAGTAAGACCATTGCTACATGATGAACATCAATACACCAGAAACTCTTAGGAAATAATTGAGTTGAATCATAATTCCAAAACCTATAAGATTTTATTGGGGAAGATCTCAATTTTATTAGGTTTTCCAAAAAGAAGTTTGGGTTTGAGGATTACTAGAAGGATGAGAGCCTTTCATGAATGGCTTAGAGATTGTGGGTTGGTAGGCCCTCTTAGAAGTGAGTCTTTTACCTCATCAAATATGCAGGAGACACCGGTTTGTAAAAGGTTGGATAAGTTCTGGATCTCAATGGAGTGGGTCCCAATATTATCTAGGAAGTATTATGGACGTTTATTTATGACTATTGTGCATCATGTTGGAGATAAGATTCAGGCCTAAGGCTGGAAAGGCACAAATTTATGCAAAAACTGAAGTCGATTAGAAGTTTTATTGCACGTATAAACTTATTCTGTTCTTGGAGAAAGGAAAGCTGCAATAATCAAGGATATTGGAAACATTGATACCACTGAGGAGATGCATCAGTTGATGGAAGAACTCAGATATCTTAGGGTAGAAAGAAAAGTTTAGCTGGGAGATTTTGTGAGGAGGGAAGAGATGGGAAATGTCTAGGTTGAAATGGTCAAGAGGGGGACTACAATTCTAAGGTACTTCTCACTGGGTGGCTAATAGGAGGAACAAAAGTTGATTGCAATTTGTTCCCATGATGGATCAAGGAGAAATCCAGATTGTCAAGACTTAATCTCTAGGGAAAATGACTAGTTTTCCTGCTGCCCATTATAATAGGCTAAAGAGTAAGACACCTTGAGGATTGAAGGTTTAGAGTGTGCCCTTATCTGAGACTAGTGGCAAATGGATGGAAATAAGTTTTCAAGAAGAGTAGATTATGAAGACGATTTTCATAAGGATATAGGTAAAGCTCCTAGACTGATGCTTTTTACAATACCATTTTATCAGGATTGTTTGTCAATCATGAGAGAAGATCTATTAAGAGATTTTGAGGAAGTTCACAATAATATGACAAAAAATCAAAGCACTAACTCAGCCTTCATCATGTTTGTCCTGAAAAAAAAGAAAGAAAGTATTATTGAGGTTAAAGAATTTAGCCCCATCAATCTTGTGTATAACTTTTAGAAGACTCTCATCAGGGTGCTGTCTATGTGTCTGTGCTTTGTATTCCATGAGACTGTCTCCTTTTCCCATTGAGCCTTTGTTCAGGGTATAGAGGCTCTTGATGCTGTGTTAATAACTGAAATCGTAGATGAGAAGCAGACTAAAGGAAGAAGATGTGGCTTTCAAAGTGAATTTTGAAAAGGCTTGTGATTATGTGGATGGGATTTCTTAGATCACACAGTTTGCAAATGAGTCTCAATCCTAGGTGGAGGAAATGAGTACAGTGTGTTCTTTTATCTATTAGCTTTGCAGTGCTAGCAAATGGGAATGTCAAAGACTTGTTTAGGTCCTTGGGAGGTCTTCATCAAGGTGCTCTTTCACCCTTCTTATTCATGCTTATGGTAGATTCGCTTATCAAATTGATATCTAGATTTGAGGATATGGTCAAACGGTTGACTTTTAAGTTGGTAGCGGTGGGTTGAGAATGTCTTACCTCCAGTTTGTATGTGACACAATTTTTTTCCTCAACAAAGGAAGAGTACACAAACTTTGGCTGATCCTTTAACATTTTAGGTAGTGTCTAGGCTTTAAGATTAGCATTAATAAAAGCTTCTAGCTAGTATTAGTGTTGATTCTTACCACACAAAGAATTTGGAGCTTTTATGGAATTGAGATAGAGTGATTGGCCCCTTACATTGGTCTACCCCTTGGAAGGAACCTAAAGGACGATCATTTTTTAGGATCTAGTGGTTAAGAAAGTTTATACATGGTTGTATGGTTGGTGGAAGCCATTTGCCATTATGAGGCAGGATCACCTTAATCCATACCTAAATAGCACATTCAGAGACAACACAAATTTAAAAATTTCAGAGATTTTTTCTGGTTGGGGATCTAGGGACAGTTGGAAAGATTACTTTGTTAGGAAGGACCATATTGGCTAGAGCTTTGATTGGTAAATGGTTGTGTTGATTCCTAGAGAGTGTTTCTTTATGGCACCAGGTGCTTTTAAGAGTATTTAAGGTTTGTATGTCAAGGGTTTGGATACCAACATTGTGGGTTAGGAGCTCTCATCATGCCATTAGAAGCTAATAACCAAAATTTACCCTGCTTCTATTCATTGTATTGGTCTCATGTGCCTGAGTGGTTATTCTATTCTGTTTTGGGAGGACCTGTGGTAGGGATATCAACCCTTTTGTCTTCTTCTCCCTTGCCTTTACTTCTCTTTGTGTTCAAAGGGTCTCTCTGTTGTTAAATTCTAGTCCTTTCTACATGATTCTCTCATTTTTCAACTTCTGAGAAATCTGTTAAATGGGATACTTGACCTATCAGTTCTTCTGTTATCTTTATGGAGTATCTTCCTCACTTCAAGCCCAGCTTGATGAAAGGTTTTGAGGCTTGTGCCAAATGGTTCTTCCTCTAATTTTTTTTCCAAGCCCTTTTGAAGTTTTTCTGAAGTTGATGCTTCTTGTGCCATTTGAATTCTAAACAAACCTCTTCCCCACTGAAAGCAGAATGCCTTCACTTTGGTTGGTGGTTAAAGGCAAAATACAGATAATATACTTAAGTTATGGGGACCATATATGGCTGTTAGCCCATATCATTGTGTTGTCTACCTTTTTTTTTTTGATAGGAAACGATAAAGGAATATTGATAAAAAGGAAGTACAAGAGAAGGATGAGGAATCCTCCCACCAAAGAAAAACAAAACTACAAGGAATCAAATATAAGAAAATACGAAGTAAAAACAAGCAAACTCTCTAGTTACACCAACCCATTGGGATTACACACCGCTAACCAATCAAATTGTAACACGTTAAGGGAAATCCCCTTAAAAACCTTAGAACAAAAAGCCCAAAGAGAAGAAAGGAAACAAATAGAATTCCAAAGGTTCTCTGAATTCCTTACTTTATTCTAAAAAATCCTTGCATTTCTTTCCTGCCACACCACCCAAATTAAAGCAATGCACGCGGCTTGCCATAAAACAATCCCTCCCTTAGAAGATCCAAAACCATTAAAATTAGTAGATAACATGTCAAAGATGCTTCTTAGGGGGACCCAATCCGTCTTTGCTAATTGAAATAATCTGTGTCACAACCCCATTGTCAAAGAGCAATGGAGAAAAAGATGATCTACCGTTTCTCCATGCTTCATGCACAACTTACAAATGTTGGGACTAAGTGCTTTGTAGGGTTTTTTCAACTGTAGCAAGTCATTAGTATTAACCTTTTTGTGAGCCACTAACCAGACAAAGGACTTGACTTTGAAGAGGACTTGAGAATTCCAGACGAACTTAGTAGGGAAAACTGGAAGCAAACCAGAAAACTGGGATAAGGCAAGAAAGAAAGATTTGACTGTAAAAAGTCCTGAAGGAGATAAAGATCAGGATCTCATATTTGGAACCGAAGGTGATAAATGTAGATGATCAAGAGACTGCATGAGGCTTTCTAAATTTTCTATCTTAGAATTGGAAAGGTTTCAGCAAAAGTTAAAGTTCCAAGAAAATGGGCGAGTAGATCGGAGAATTGAAGAAATAGGAGTATTTTTATCCGTGACTACTCTAAGTACTCTTGGATATTGGACCCCCAAAGGTTGGTCCCCCCACCACAAGTCTTCCCAGAACCGAATTCTATCCCCATCTCCTACCACAAACCGAGTAAACTTGGAAAACTCTTGGGAGACTTGTGCAATAGCTTTCCAAGGACAACGATGTGACCATCTGACTATATTGTTGGCACCCCAACCATTGGAGTGTGATCCATAAATGCTTAAAATAACTTGATGCCATAAAGCTAAACCCTCCCTAGGATATCTCCACAACCATTTCTCTAAGAGAGCGAAATTCCTTATAGAAATCTTTCCAAATCCCAATCCCCATTTCGTCTTCGGATTACACATTACATCCCAGCTAACCAGATGATCTCTTTTGCCTTCCCCAACCCCCGACCATAAAAAATCTCTTTGCAATCTCTCAATTTTTGCTGCCACTGAGGCGGGAATCTTAAACAAGGAGAGAAAGTAACATGGCATATGGGTGAGACAAAATTGAATGAGAGTTATCCTGCCTCCAAAAGATAAATATGCCTTTTGCCACCCATCTAATCTTCTCGAGATTCTCTCAATCACAGGATCGCAAAAACCACAAGTCTTAGGATTCCCTCCCAGAGGAAGACCCAGGTAGAATATAGGCCACCCAAAAGCCTTGCAATCGAGCACCTCGGCCAACCTAGAAAGATGATTCTGTTCAAGATTAATGCCACAAATATTGCTTTTTTCAAGGTTAACTTTCAGCCCAAAAATATGCCCAAACACTCTTGAGGGTCAGCATATCCTCTTCTCGAGTGCTAGAAAAGAAGATGGTATCATCTGCAAATTGTAAATGGGATACCTTTGTTCTGTTCCTACCCACCCTGAAACCTTCCAAGACATTTCTTTCCTTTGCTCTCAATAACATCCTGCTTAATACATCTGCAACTAAAGTGAACAAAAAAGGGGATAAAGGGTTTCCTTGTCTTAAACCTCTAGATGCCTTAACCTGCCCTTTAGCGTTTCCATTCACTAGGACTGCAAAAGATACCGAGGACAAATAACCTCTCATCCATTTCCTCAATTAAGGACTAAACCCCTTCATCTCCAACACATGATCCAAAAAACCCCAACTCACATGGTCATAAGCCTTTTCAAAGTCAATTTTGAAGACAACTCCTTTCTCCCTTGATCATCTTTTCTCATCCACTATCTCATTGACTATGAGAACTGCATCCAAAATTTGTCTCCCTTGAACAAAAGCTCCTTGAGTAGAATGGATGGTTTCGTGAAGTACCCCTCTTAGACGCCCTGCTAACACTTTGGCTATTATCTTGTAAAGACTGGTGATCAAGCTAATAGGTCTATAGTCTGAGATTTTCTTTGCATGTTTTTTTTTTGGGAAACAGAACTATGAAGGAAGCGTTAGTGCTTTGATTGATAATCCCACTCCTGTGAAACTCTGCAAACACTCTCACTAGATCCTCCTTGATCACATCCCAACAATCTTGAAACACTGCAATGGTAAAGACATCAGGCCCCGGTGCCTTATCAATATCCAACTGAAAAACGGCCTTAGAAATCTCTTTTTCAGTAAAAGGGGATTCCAACCTAGACGCACTCTCACTAGATATAGGGGACCAATCTAAGCCTTCAACTCTCCAAGACTTTCCAGAAGGACTCACGTAGAGCTTTTCAAAATACCTTAAGATCTCCTCTTTGATGCTCTCTGAATTATTCAAGACTAGGTCTCTTTCATTCTCCAACACCTTGATAAATTTCCTATTTTGCCTGCCATTAGCCACTTTATGAAAAATTTTTGAGTTAAAATCCCCTTCCTTAACCCATTTCACCCTAGCTTTTTGTCTCCAATGTATTTCTTCCCTCAAAATCAACTCCTCTAACTCCCCTTTTCTTAAAGCTCTCTGGACTAAAAGTTCAGGGGAGAGACCCCCTTCTTGCTCCAAGGTATTAAAGTTAGCTAAATCGGACAGGATACTTTTTTTCCTTTCATTTAGCTCTCCAAAAGAAGCCTTATTTCACTCTTTCAATTTGGCCTTAGCGAATTGTAATTTCCTCATGAACTTGTGACCTTCCCACCCATTTCCTTGAAACTCTCTCCACCAACTTCCAAAGCTCTCCTTAAAACTAGGATGTTGCAACCCATATTCTCAAACCTGAACGGTGTTGGGCCCCACTTGAACGGATTGGTTTCCAAGACTATCGGCCAATGATCCGATGTCCAATTGTGTTGTCTACCTGTGGAGTGGGGAATGTGCAAACTGCTCTTTTCCTCCATTCTCCCCTTGCTTTGCAGTTAGGATAGAGACTTTTTTTGATACCAAGATTAAACTGCATGGCTCCCAGGATGTTTCTGATGTGATGCTCAATTTTTGTTTTTTTATTTTCCTTTTTCCAGGTTTTGATAGATCCCTCAAAAAAAGGGCGAGGAGGGCTATCCTAACAAAGTTATAGATTATAGAATTAGAAAGGAATGCCCACATTTTTAATGAAGGAGGAGATTAACATGTAAATTGTGGGAAAATATTTGTTCTCTCCCTTCTCTTTGGATGTTGATCACCAAGAAGTTCTTAGAAGTTCCTCTTAGCACCATGTCAAGGGATTGAAGTTAGGGAGTTGTGGAGATACTGATTGAATGAGCTTCTCCCGTCAATCCTTTTTGTGAAGCTTAATTTTGATGGAAGTTCAATGGGAAGCCCGGGTGAGATGGTTATTAGTGAGTGCTATTTTGTGATTATTGGGGTCAAGATTATTCAAGCTTTTTAGAGAGAGCTGGCGTAGGGTAGGGCTAGCTATTGAGGAGAAAAAACTTGCTTTGCTTGAGGGTCACAAAGTGGCAAGAGGGTTAGGTGTCAGTAAGCTACTAATAGAGAAGGACTTATGACAATTTTGTCTTAGGTAACTAGTGGCCATATAAAGTCTTTGGCAGAGTACTGGGTTTGTCTTTCTCATGGAAGCTTACATCAGCTAATAAGGGAGCCAATATGATGGCCAAGAAAGGAGGCTTTGCTCCTGTTGATTTTATTGGGGATTTCTTTCCCCTTTGAGGTTTTTAAACTCTGTGGGTGGAAAGCCAAAGTCTACATCAGGGACCTCTGATCTTTGTTTCCCTTTTATACTTTGTACATTTTCTTTTCTTCTTCTAAGGATTTCCATCCTTACTTTTTTGTTTTGGTATACTTGCTTTTATCTTATATAGTACAAGCATAATTTCTTTTTATAAAATAGTTGGTAAAAAGGAATCAATTTATTTCTTTTCCATGGATGGTTTGACAAAAAATTGAGGAAAGGAAGGAACACCTATCATTATTTAGTGTTTTTTTTTTTTTTTTCTTTATGGGAGTTTATCTAATTTGTTTCCCTTAACTTGCCATCCAATGGTGATGCTTCTAAGAATCTAAACCATTTGATAAAGTTTTCTATAATGATGAGAGAGTGAATCTCAGGTATAGAAAGTTTAAAGGATGACTTCAGATTTCCAAGGACCAGGAATTTTATTACATAAAAAACCATAAGTAAATGCACTTCTGTGTTAGACCATTCATATGAAGGGAGAGAACATTATATGGATGCCATCTACATGTCATTTCACCAATAACTTAGCCGCTTGGCTTTGCTATTATCAAGTTTTCTGTTATTGGAAATTGACCTTCTATATGGCTTGCATGTATGACTATTGGAACTTTCGAGTCCATTATTTCTTTGATTAATTTCAGTATCAGTACTCTTCTTATGGGCTGCAAGTTTAAGTCTTTTCTTCATTTTAACAGGGAATCAACTCATCTCTATTTTTACCCCTAGAAGGAAAGAGCCAAAAGGTAATATATTTTATCCAATTCTTAAATCTGTTAAAGTTTGTATCAATGTTCTTTTTAACAAGCAATTAAAAATATTGAGAAAATGTTTTTATGTTAAATGTTGACATTGAGGAGACTATATTGATTGGTTAAGATTGAAATAAAAGTGAGAAGTGATGCTTCATCATTTTGTTTAGGAAGTCTAATTTGTACCATTGCTTATATTTTTGTTTAATTCTTTTGCTGCTGCCATTAGCTTCTTTACTTTGCACTGGAAGAAAAAGACTACCTCTTGCTCTGAAATTAAATGCATTATAGTAACTGATTCTGTTATCTAGATGATCAGTTGCCTTAAGTGAATCCCCTTTTAGCCCCTGTTGCATTATTCAACAAATTGTCTCCTAGGCACCTACATGGCTGCAATAGCTGTCTATATTCCTCATTTAAATATTGTACCATAGAATCTCATCTATTAGAAATGAATCTTTTTCCTGGATTTGAAGGAAAAACAATAGATCCCCATTTTAGTCATTATGCCAATTGTGGATTCCATTTATACTTTATTACTTTGTTATCACCAGGATATGATCCTTTCAGTTCCAACAATGAAACATCATAGTATTAAGAGAAGCAAATTTATTCTACTCATTTTGCTTTAGTTGTTGTAGTGCCATATTTGCATTAAGTGAGGTTGGGCCCAGTGATCAAGTCTCACCTCCTCTCCTCTTCTCCAAAACTGGACATCCAAAATGATTGACTGTGAAATATCAGGAATGGCCTATTCTTTAATGTATTATTGAATATTATTTATCTATGAAATTTGTGGTCTATTCTTTAATATACTATAGAAGATCATTTACTCATGAAATTTGTCTTTGCATTTGTTACCAAGGGGATTCCTATACAAAAAAATGATATTAAACCTGCTCTTTCAGGTGTACAAGGCCTAAAAATGATAATAGGGTGCATTAGTTATATTTGGTATTCAGTTAGATGATATGGAGTAATAATCAAAATGTATTCCAATTCTTATGATTTTAGGCATACTTACTTCATGTGCCGATGTAGGAAGTGAGAGGTCCCGCACAGAAGGAAGTGATGTTGAAGCTTTGGTTCCATCACGAAGTTTGGACATATCATTGCCTGATCAAAGTTATCAGCCTCCATCTATTCAAAAAGCTTCATTGCCTGTCCTTCCATTGGACAATGGAGGACTTGCTAATAATTTGACCCCTACCCTCGAAGAAGTCAAAGAAGATATTGTGGAAGGATCCTCACTGCCTCGAGGTATGGCAATTGATGTCAGAGAGATATCAGAAAATGCAACAAGAAATAAGGCAGGTATGGAAAGATATCTAGCTCATGCATTGCATTGGGAATTTATCTCAATTTTTTTAGTATTTCCTTTATATAGATATTATTTTAAGGACAACTTCTTTTAGTGTTTTCTAGTTGGAAATAGGGGTACTGACTTGCTATTCCTTGTCCAACATGGGTTTGGGTTTAGAACTCTATTGCTATGTTTGGCTTAAAAAAGTACTAAGGAAAAAAAAATATTAAGGAAAATGATTTTTTCATGTTTGGTTTTATTATGGAAAATATAAAAGAATATAAAATATAATTAAAATTAGTTAGAAACATATGTAATTTCAAATTATTTAATCTTTATATAAGAGAGTTAAAATAAGTAAAAATGGGTTTGAACTAGCATATAAAAATAATTCATTAACTTTATATCTATTTTTTATTTTCCTTTACTCTTTCTTTCATTCTACTTTTCCTCTCTATTTTCTTTCCCTTATATTTTCCTTCAAAGTTTATGGGAACCGAACATAGCCTTTAAGAATGGCTGGTTCCATGTTTTTAGTTTTATTGTAATAAAGAAAGTTTATCTCCTCTAATGAAGCACCTTTTGAAAGAGCATATAGTGGTTCTTATGACACTGTTTATCAAGTTTATAGAAATTCTCTGCATGGTTCTTTTCAGATTTTGTTCTAGGCACTTTTTTTTTTGGTTTTGGGATAAAACATTACTCTGAGGTCTGGCTCAAGTCACAAGGAATTGGTTTGATATAGAAAATTCCAACTTCAAGTTCCTTTTGGGACCAAAACATAAAAATTGATTGTGACCTATCTATCTATATTAAAATGGAAATCCTAAAAGGATGCAAATCCTAGGACATACAAGGTCCTCCCCCTTTGAGGTTTCCATAGCCAATAGTATGATGTTAGTTTGATAATACATGCAGTTCATATCATCCCATTTTTTTTTTTTTTTTGAAAATGCAGTTTACCCTTGTTTCAAATTAACTCTTAATTAACTTATAAATTAATTCTAGCGAACCTAATTGAAATCAATCTAAACACTATTATTTACTAAAAAGCTAATTTCTAAATAAGCCAATTAGCCTTGAATTAAACTTAAAGCTAACCATAAATGAAAGTACCATCATTCTATTGTCATAATCATCATTGTCCCCATCTTTGCATCTTCATCATCCTCTTCGTCTCTAAAATCCTGATATCCAAATGCATTATTCAACCATTGTCACCAAATTCCTTATCTTCAAAACCATAATGTCAAAATTCCATCAAGCATCATCTTCATAATCTTCATCAATCTTACCTTTCCTTTTTGTTCCTTTTATTATTATTATTATTTTTGTTGCTGGGCTTTGACAAAATATCTGGTGACTATGGCACATATTTTCTCATTTTATTTGCTTATTTTTTATTTTGTTTTATTCTTCACAGAAATTCTCTAGTCTTTTAAACAAATTTTCTCCTTTTTTTAATTTTCCTTATTCTTTTTGTTATCTTCTTTGAAAAAAAAATCATTTTTGTTTTAGGTTCTCCCATGGTTCTCATCTCTAGTGGGAAGAATTTATGTCATTTGTCTATTTTTTTTTTTTTATATATATTTTCTGTTTTATTTTCAACTTGATGGATTCTATCTTTACGTTCCTCTTATTGTTCCTATTTTCTTCAATTTTTTTTTCCTGAATTTTCTTCTGTTGGTCTTGCCATGGCTATATGAACTCTTCTCCATGTCACCTCAACCTAAACTCCCTCATTTTATTTTTCTCTATCTAAGGTTCATCCACTTTCTATCCCCAAATTCTGCTTCCCCTTATCATCCTCCCTCCAAAACCTAATTTCATTTCTTGCTTTCTTCTTGGCTTCCATTGTCATTATCATCTAAGGCTTTAATTTCATCTCCAAATCCTTTTGGTGAGTGCTAATTCAAAGATATGCTTATTTTTCTCTACAACCAAACAAGAAAGTTTCTCATATTTGATTTTTGTTTGCTTGACTGTTTGTTTGTTTTTCTTGCTTTTTTGTATTTTGACATGCTTCTTGTTGTAATGATTTTATTTTATTTCTTGTTTAGGATTTGAACAACATTCAAGAAGGGTTTTTTATGTTCACTTTTTGGAGGATGTAACAAATGTTTTGTTCCTTTCTTCTTTCTAGTTTTTGTTTGTTTTTTCCTTATCATTCTGAAGGGAGCCTCTGCAACTGCTAGTGTGATTCTACCATTGATGCAATGGTACAATGCTTTTTTTGTTTTTTCCCTTAAATTCTTTGATTTTGCTCTTGTTAAACTACCAATTGACCTAAAAATTTAAGTTCTTAGATAATGCACTAAAAATGTATATCAAACTGATTTAGGATAAAGTCTTAAGAACTTGAAAAGTGATGAACATTGGATTGTGCTTCTCTTAACTGAGGAAGTAATGAAGATTAGATTATATATCAATGCTTTTGAAGTAACATTCGGACTAAGGAAGACTGAAGATTGAAAAGGGGGAAAAGCAGGAAAAACCATGTTCTTTTGCTATCATTTAAAAGAAGGGAAAATATGTCAATGCACATCTTGGCCATTACTGAACAAGATCTAACAGGAGAGGTCACTTTTATTTCAAAAATAGAGAGGTGATGTATGTATTTGTTAGAAACCTCAGTGGAGGTTCATGTAATTTTTTTTAAAAAAAGGCATACAAGCATGGTAACAAGATGGGGAATGATAATCAAAATGCTCTGGCACAAGAAACGCTATCAATGAAATCCAGGTTGTACCTGGTAGAGAGTGGTCCTTCCCTTGCTGGAGAGTGCCTTTTGGGAAAGAGTATGCTGTCTTTAAGGTTTCTTGAGTTAGGAGAAGTTCTCTATGTCATTCTTTTTCTGATATAACCAATATACCACCATATTAGTAATGTACATGAGCAACAGCCTTTGTTAATTCAATTGTGCTTTGCATGGTATATTTTTGTGTTTTCATATAGGAGACAATAAGATAATTAATGGGGAAAAACCACTCTCCTTGTTCACACTGGTACAAATGAGTTGGAATCAAGTTACACTTTGTGTCAAAATTTTATTCTCACGCCCTTCAGTAAAATTTTTATGGGCTATATCTCAGTAAACCTACCTCCGGAGAATATATCCTCATTTTTGTAATGATTGTAAGATCTCAAGTTGATTAGATATTGATGACCCCCATTCCATTAGCTAATAGCTTGTCAAATGAATATAAAGACCTATAATAGAGCAATATATGGATGGATAAATCTCAATTTTCCTTTCAATTTGATGTTTTACAAATATGACGAATGTGATTTAGGCATCTTAGCTGATGATAACTTTCTGAAATATATTATCCCCACCAAAAGTATTGAAGGGGGTAAAAATAAGAACAGTTACATGAGGTATAATTTGATCTTGACTTTATTTCTCTATACATACACATTAAACTACTAGTTAACCCAAAAGCTTAGGCTTGTGGGGAAAGGATCTATCATGTTTTTCAGGATAATTATGCTTCACATCCCACCTCATGGTCAACATCCTTTGCACATAGATTTAGTAAATAGAGGAATAAATAGATAGGCTAAAACGTAAGACCTCTAGGGACAAACTCTGATACCACGTTACTCTACAAATTACCCCAAAAGCTTAATCTTCTGGTGAATGGGCCAACAAGGCTTGTTAGGCTCACTAATAATAGCAGTATATAGTTGATGCCTTATATATTTACCTATTTCATTAGTCAGATTTTTGTTGAGTGACAGAAGTGCTCTTCCATTTTACTGCTGGGAAATTATGCAGAAAAATCATATACTGTAGATCTCAATGAAAGAAAGCAAACAAAACACTACAATTATGATTCCTGAGCAATCAAATTATATAATAACCTGAGACAAAGAGGTTTTAGAATCGCTCAGCATTATGGATGCTATAGTTGTGTTTTATTAGAATGTGAACTCCTTTCATAATTGAGGCTCTTTTCTGTGAGCTTTTGATCACTTTTTCATTTTTCAAGATTTTTTATGAATTGCATAGCCACCAGTGGCATGTATTGTGTGTGGGCGGTTCGTATAGCTTTATATTTCTTTTATGCTTGCTTAGTTGCTGGAAAATTTTTATTTGGGCAGTTTCTACTTTGAAATTATGCATTTAAGTGCTGGTTTTGATGCTTGTGTTGTTTGTATATTTTATTGATGTGCGGAAATCTTAGTGAACCCTGAAGAAATTTTCTTAGTGTTAGCAAAGTGTTGACATATATATGATTAAATAATAATTTTCATTCTGTTGTCAACAAAGTTTGGCATTTTCTAGGTGAAAGTGGGGTACCAACACCTTTCCACTACATACCTGTTGTAGGACAACCCTAGGATGGTTGCCTACACTCAAGGGTAGGTGGACTAGGGTTTTATTTTTTAGGATGTAAGGAGAGGAACAAAGAATAAATATTATGGTAGAGAAAATTATAAGATAAGAAATAGAGAGAAAGAAGAAACAATGAAGAAAAGATGGAAAACCTTAGAGTCTCACTAAGGCCTTCTAGGAGTCTCACCTAGAAGAAAATCAATGGAGTCTCACCATTGAGGGTTGTAACCTTGCAATGAAATAAAATATAATATTATTCATAACAATTCATCCATTTGATTTACATTGATTAGCCTATTTATAGGCTTCTCTAAGAAATCCTAAGTCTACTAAGACTCTAATAATCTATTATGATTCTAATTCTAATTATAACATCCAAAATCTATTAAGACTCTAATAACCTATCATGACTCAAATTGTAATTATACTATAATTCAACTAGCTAATCCTAATTAGACTCTAACAAATACCAATCCCAAATCAATTCTAATTAATATTAATCCTACTTAAAGTTTACTTAGGTCTTTCCTTTCTTTCTTGAATAAACTTTAAAAGGCTTTCCCCCATCAATTCTCCCTGGCTTGAAAGAACTCGGCTCCTACAAGTTAGATGCTTGATACATTCATAGAGATCGGGGTTAAGCTTTTGAAAATCCGTTGTCGTGATCCATGTATTTTCAGAGTGTGGTTTGCCTCGCCATATCACCAAAAATTTTTGGTATCCACCTTGTCGAGTAGACACAAGTTGATCATCAAGAACATACTCGATTTCAGGACATGGGCTAAGAGTAGGTGGTAATTGAAGATCCAACTCTTCACTTACATCGTTGTGATGGCCATGGTAGATATACAAATCTTTCACATTAAATATTGGACTAAAATGCAAGTTTGAAGGGAGCTCTAACAAATAAGCATTCTCACCCAACCGCTTTAGTACCCGAAATGGACCCGCTTTCTTAGCTTGAAACTTTTGATATGTGCTCGGATGAAATCTTTCTGGTCATAGACGAACCATCGCTAGATCACTTTCTTGAAACTGAATATATCTTCGATGTGCATCTGTTGCCTCTTTATAGTTCTCATTATTGATTTTGATTTTTTCTCGTACCTTTTCATGTATATCTCGTATATAACGTGCAAATGCATCACCATCTTGGCTGGTGCGAACAGAAGTAGGCAATGCTATAAGATCAATAGGTTGCTTAGGTTTCAACCCATATGCCACTTCAAAAGGTGAGTACCCAGTAGTACGATTAGTAGAGCTGTTGAAAGCAAATTCGGCTTGTGGTAAGACATTGTCCCAATTTCTCAATTGATCTCTCACAATGCATCTCAAAAGATTACCAAGACTACGATTGACAACTTCTGTTTGTCCATCAGTTTGAGGATGAAAAGAACTTGAAAATTTTAATTGAGTACCTAGCTTGGCTCACAAGGTTTTCCAAAAATAGCTCATAAACTTGACATCGCAATCAGAAACAATGGATTGTGGTAATCCATGCGATCGAACTACTTCTTTAAAGAACAAGGCAGCAACATAAGAAGCATTTGAAGCCTTGTTACATGGGATAAAATGTGCCATTTTGGAAAATCTGTCAACCACAACAAATATAGAATCAAAGCCCCGTTGTGTCCTTGGTAGTCCAAGTACAAAATCCATGCTCAAGTCTTCCCAAGGTTTGGATGGAATTGGTAATGGTGTATATAACCTTGTATTTTGCTTTGAACCTTTTCTTACTTGACATGCTCGACATTGTTTGATAACCTTCCAAACATCCTTCTTTAAACTAGGCCAAAAGAAGCGATTTTCCACCAAAGCAATGGTCTTATCTCGTCCAAAATGTCCACCCATTCTGCCTCCATGAAGTTCCCATATGACATGATAACGTAGGGAAGTCCTTCGTAAACATAAATGATTTTTATAAAACAAGTACCCTTCTAAAATCTGGAAATCAATACATGTTGCTTTTGAACCACTCAAAAGAGAGGAATAAACATCTCCAAAATCAGCATCATTGTCATAACAATGCTTTAATTCTTCAAATCCAATTGTAGTGGCTGACATGTTTACTAAGAGAAGGACCTTCCCACTAAGGGCATCGGCTACTTTATTTTCAATTCCTGCACAATGCTTTAAATTAAAGGTAAACAACTGAAGAAAACTACTCCATTTTGCATGTCGAGTGTTAAGCTTCTTTTGAGAATTAAGATATCGCAAGGCTTCATGATCCGAATACAAAACAAATTCCTTGTAACTGAGATAATGTTGCCAATGCCTAATTGCTTGCACCACCACATAGAATTCAAGATCATATGTGGAGTATTTTTTCTTTGCTTCATTGAGCTTCTCACTAAAGAAAGCCACAAGATGTCCCTCTTGGCTAAGAACTGCTCCAATTCCCACATGGGAAGCATCATAGGCCACCTCAAATACTTAAAGTCTGGTAGACGTAGGATAGCAGGGTTCACCATCTTGGATTTGATTTCTTCAAATGCCTTGTTGGCCACCTTGGTCCAAATAAATAAACTAGGTTTCATGCATTTAGTAATTGGGGCCATAATAGAGCTGCAATTTCGAATAAATCGTCGATAGAATGTAGCCATTCAATGGAAGCTTTGCACTTCATGGATATTTGTTGGTATTGGCCAATCAACAATAGCCTTAATCTTCTCCGGATCTGTTTCAACACTCTAAGAAGACATAACAAAGCCAAGAAATACAACACTAGGGCTCATGAAGGTACATTTTTTCAAATTAATGTAAAAATTTTCAGCCCTAAGAGTGCGCATTACTTGCTTCAAGTGTTCCTCATGATCTTCACAAGATCGACTATAGATAAGAATATCATCAAAATAGACAACAACAAACTGTCCAATAAAAGGTTTCAATACCTACATCATAACGCGCATGAAGGTACTTGGAGCATTGGTTAGTCCAAACGGCATGACTAACCACTCATACAATCCATCCTTAGTTTTGAAAGATGTCCTCCATTCATCCCCTGGTCTAATACGTATTTGATGATATCCACTTCTTAAATCAATCTTTGAGAAGATTACTAATCCAACCATCATATCTAGCATGTCATCAAGTCTTGGAATTGGAAAACGATACTTGATTGTGATTTTGTTGATTGCACGACTATCCACACACATCCGCCATGATCCATCCTTCTTTGGTGTTAGTAGGGCAGGAACTCCACAAAGACTTAGGCTTTCATGAATAAAGCCTTTAGTAAGTAATTCATCAACTTGCCTTTTCAATTCACTGTTGGATTCATTTTGTAGGCTGGTAAATTTGGTAATGATGCGCTGGGAATCAAATCAATGGCATGTTGTATGTCATGCAGAGGAGGGAGTTGATTAGGTAACTCTACAGGCCACAAATCAGAAAAGTCATCAAGGATTTTACGTACGTTTGTTGGATATTCTTTATCTTTTTCTTTAAATTCTTCCACTTTCTGAACCATTAAAGCAAAAATAACTTTAGTTTCCTTGCTCTCATTTTCAAATTGACACATTGTAAGTACCTTTTTTGGTTGTGCTTCCTCCTCTGAGTTTTTAATTGGAGGGACTTCTTTCATTAGACGAAGGATCTTCTTATGTCTGTTGTGTATGAGAGCATATGTATTTTCATAGCCATCATGTTGAACTCTTCTATCAAAGAGCCAAGGTCTTCCAAGTAAAATATGACTTACTTTTATGGGTAAAACCTCACAACATACAGACTCTTCAAAGTCCTTACCAGAAAGGAAGGTTACTAAGCAACGAAAACTTAACATGATAGAGGTGTCATTAACCCATGCTACTCTTAATGGATTTCGATGTCTCGCTGTTTTAAGGTTTAGCTTCTCAACAAGTTCTTGTGAAGTTATGTTCAAACTGCTACCTCCATTAATGATCATGGTGCATAATCTCCCTTGGCAAGAAATACGTGTCTGGAAAATGCTAGTACGTTGCCAATCTTCTTCTCCTTTTACCTTTGGGACAACTAATAAAGGTCGTACTACAAGACTATGTCCTTCCGTCATACCATCATAGTAGTCACATTCTTCACTAACTTCATCTTCATTGTAGGTTTCTTCTTCCTTTGGGTAACTTTCCAATTTAGATTCTGATTCTTCAACACAAAAGTGTAAACCTTTGGTTGGGCACACAACAGCATAATGACCATGCCCACCACACTTACAGCATAAAGGAGTCACGTCTACTTTTCTATCTCCAATACTCATTGAAGTTTTACCCTTTTTATCATTCTTATGAGCCACATTCAAAGTCTGTTGAGTGTTGCCCCCACCATTCACATGATTAGAAGTTCTCAAGCTTGATGTGCTTAAAGGTTTGCTTGCTGTCCTATTGGAGAAAGTGCTCCCAATTTGTGAATTTGGACATCTGGAAACCCGAAATTTGAAGTCTTCTTCTATTTTGAGGGCTAGTTAATAAACATCATCTACGGTATAAGTGTGTGCAACTATCATCTCAAGTTGAATCTCCATTCGAAGTCCAGCTTTGTAGCGGGCTGCAAGTTGAGCATCACTTTCCCGCACTTGATTTTGAATGCTCAATTCATGGAATTTTTCTGTATATTCTTCAACAGACTTGGTACCTTGTTTAAGGGAAAACAATTTTGTATACATAAGTTGTTCATATTCAGTTAGGAGAAAGTGCTCCTTCATTTTCAACTTCATCTCGTCCCATGTGTCAATAGGTGGTTGACCAGTTCTATGAACTTGATTCTCAATATTATGCCACCATAGACGTGCTGCTCCTTTCAACTTTGCTTTCACAAAACGAACTTTTCTAATTTTGGGCATTGCATACCAATCAAAGTAATCTTCCATTCACATAATCCAATCAAGAAAAGCTGTTGGATTTAATTTTCCATAAAATTCAGCAACTTCAAGACGTATCTTTTTTGTCACGTCATCATCTAGCTCAAAAAGTTTGGCCCTTTGATTCCCCATCATAAAATTGTCTTGTTCTTCGCGTGATCGACTTGACGATTGTCTAAATTGATGACTTGCAATCTCCTCTTCAATTGGTCCTTTTTCTTGACTCTTTTCTAATAACTTCATGATCTCATCAAGTTTGCTATTTAGTTGTATTATAGCATCTTGATGGGATTGTTGTGTGGCTAAGATTTCCTCCAAGCGTATTGTAGCGGCATCTTGATTGCTAGAAGTTTTTTTGGAACTCATGCTTGCACAAGTTGCTCCACTCCTTAATTGCATATGCCTTCAAGCCAAGAACTTTGGCTTTGATACCAAAATTGATGTAGGACAACCCTAGGATGGTTGCCTACACTCAAAGGTAGGTGGACTAGGGTTTTATTTTTTAGGGTGTAAGGAGAGGAACAAAGAATAAATTTTATGGTAGAGAAAATTATAAGATAAGAAATAGAGAGAAAGAAGAAACAATGAAGAAAAGATGGAAAACCTTATAGTCTCACTAAGGCTTTCTAGGAGTCTCACTAAGGCCTTCTAGGAGTCTCACTTAGAAGAAAATCAATGGTGTCTCACCATTGAGGGTTGCAACCTTGCAATGAAATAAAATATAATATTATTCATAACAATTCATCCATTTGATTTACATTGATTAGCCTATTTATAGGCTTCTCTAAGAAATCCAAAGTCTACTAGAACTCTAATAACCTATTATGATTCTAATTCTAATTATAACATCCAAGGTCTGCTAAGACTCTAATAACCTATCATGACTCAAATACTAATTATATTATAATTCAACTAACTAATCCTAATTAGATTCTAACAAATACCAATCCCAGTTCAATTCTAATTAATATTAATCCTACTTAAAGTTTATGTAGGTATTTCCTTTCTTCCTTGAATAAACTTTAAAAGGCTTTCCCCCATCAATACCCCAATCCCAAAATTCAGAATAGTTTTAGAATCACAGAGACTGTTCCATAGGTGGTAACTCTACTTCCACACAACTCATGTGGTAGTAGTAAACTCCTGGGCTTATTGTCAGAATTTCACCCATGGAGGATGCAATTGTCCCTGAAACTCCTCTATTGAGAATGCTTATGGAAGGAAAAAGGAACCATTTTGTTTGAGGACTGTTTATTTTATTTTGAGACAAAGGGCTGATACAGCTGTTGCTTGACTTTTAGTACGACACAAGGAAATGCACATTGAGGTAGATCCACATTTTGTCTAGAAAATAAAATTCTAAGTTGGTTGATCCTATATGTTTTGCAAAGATTAGGGCCAAATTGTTGATATATTGATGAAAGGAGTCTCCATTTCACAACCCAATGATGTTTAGAGGAAGATAGGCTCATGATATGCATGCAAGCAGCAAGTTAATGTGAGCGATAAATGGCTATTTTAATCATATTGAGATTAATTTGGGATTTTAGACATTGGATATTTTTATTATAGAATGAATTAACATTCAACTAAGCACATAAAGAGACTTCTTTACTGTCATCCTTGTCTTCTTCTTCTCCCAAAATCCTAAAGTCCAATCTAATAGATTCTGAAACATTGTGAAAGGTCTGTTTCTTAAGATATTAAAATGCTTATCTTTCAATTGTTGTTTGAAAATTTGTGTTTTCATTTCTTAAGAAAAACTTTTTCCTTGGAGCAATGGTATTAAACATAGCCCTAAAAATAAATGAAAGGTTGAAATTATCAATGTTTTAATGATGCATTGGATAAGATTGGAGTTTGCTTATTTTTGCTGTTTGTTTGACATTAACTGAGCAATGCTTAAATCTTCTGTTCCTTTTGCTCTAGATAATACTTCTTACTTGATGTGCTGATTCAGGAGATGATCAGAGACAATATGTGGAAGAGAATGGTGTTACAACAAAAGATCCATTGCATGACTTGAATGGAACGCTATTTGATCAAAATGGTGACATTCCCTATACACAAAATGCTTCAACTTCTGTTTATTTATTTGGCATTGAAGGAACTGAAATTGGCACAACTATTTCTCTCACTGAAGGATCTTCACTCACCAAAGAAGTGAAAATTGATATTAGAGAAAAAGTAGATGATGCAATGGAAATGAACAATGAAGGTATGGGCAATATATCGTATTCGTGCATGATAAGAGTGAATGCTAAGTCCCTTCAGAATGTTTGATCTGCAATTCTGTTATCCCTATTCTTTTGCTGCATCATTTCATTTCACCAACAGGCTTTGTATCTTTACAACAAAAACTTGTTGAACTACATATTCACAACTCTGATTTAGTTGTGTTATGAAATTGAGGTAGCATATTGTATCTGTGAAGAAATTTGTGTAACGCTGTTTCCTTCTTTCTTTTTTGTTCTTTTATTTTATCTAAGGTATAATTACATGACTACTGCCTGCTAATTTGCCTTAATCATCCTTAACACCTTCCAATCAGGGACAAAAAAAAGGGTTCAAACATCTTTGCTCATTAAAACTCTTACAATCTTTCTCTCTCTCTCTCTCTCTCTCTATGTGTGTGTGTGTGTGTGTGTATGAAATCAAACGACACAGTGTGTAAAATTGTGTTTTAAAACTTGTTAGATCAGATGACCTTGCCATGCATAATCACAGAATAAAAACTCACCCAAGAGCACCGTATGGATTGTTTGCAGCCCTTAATCTTTCATCAGCTTGATATCTTTTTTTTTTTTTTGATTGGAAACGACAAAGGCATATATTGATAAAAAGGAAAGTACAAGAGAAGGATGAGGAATCCTCCCACCAAAGAAAAACAAAACTACAAAGAAACAAATGCGAGAAAATACAAAGTAGATACAGGCAACTGCAATGAGTTAGGCCACCCCAATGGAGTTACACGCCGCTAACCAATCAAGGAGTATCACATTAAGGGGAATCCCCTTAAAAACCTTAGAACAAAAAGCCCAAAGAGAAGCAAGGAAATGAATCATGTCCCAAAGGTTCTCTGAATTCCTTGTTTTATCCTCAAAGATCCTTGCATTTCTTTCCCGCCACACCACCCATAATAAAGCGATGCACACAGCTTGCCATAATACAATCCCTCTCTTAGAAGATCCAAACCCATTAAAATTGGTAGAAAGCATGTCACAGATGCTCCTAGGAGGGACCCAATCTATCTTTTTTAACTGAAATAGTCTGTACCACAACCCCATCGTCAGAGGGCAATGAAGAAAAAGATGATCTACTGTTTCTCCCTGCTTCATGCACAACATACAAATGTCGGGACTAAGTGCTTTGTAGGGTCTTCTCAACTGTAGCATGTCATTAGTATTTACCTTCTTGTGAGCCACCAACCAGACAAAGGACTTGATTTTGAAGGGGACTTGAGAATTCCAGACTAATTTGGAAGGGAAAACTGAAGGCAAACCAGATCTTTGGGATAAGGCAAGAAAGAAAGATTTGACTGTGAAAAGTCCTGAAGAAGATAAAGACCAAGATCTCTTATCTGGAATGTATAAGATCAAGAGACCGCATGAGACTCTCTAAATCTTCTATCTCGGAATCGGAAAGGTTACGGCGGAAGTTAAATTTCCAAGAGAAGGGTCGAGTGGATCCGAGAATTGAAGAAATAGGAATATTTTTATCCATTACTACTCTAAGTAGTCTTGGATAACGGACCCCCATAGGTTGATCCCCCCACCACAAGTCTTCCCAGAATCAAATTCTTTCCCCATCTCCTACCATGAACCGAGTAAACTTGGAAAAATCTTGGAAAACTTGTGCAATAGCCTTCCAAGGACAACGATGTGACCATCTAACAACAGTGTTGGCGTCCCAACCATTAGAGTTTGATCCATAAATGCTTAAAATGACCTGATGCCACAGCGCTGAACCCTCCCTGGGATACCTCCACAACCATTTCCCTAAGAGAGCGGAATTCCGCAAGGAAATCCTTCCGAGACCCAAACCCCCTTTCGCCTTCGGATTTGACACTACATCCCAACTAACTAGATGATCTCTTTTGCCTTCCCCAACCCCGGACCATAAAAAGTCTCTTTGCAACCTCTCAATTCTTACTGCCACGGAGGCGGGAATCTTAAACAATGAAAGGAAGTAACAAGGCATATGAGTGAGACAAGATTGAATGAGAGTTATCCCACCTCCAAACGATAAATATGCCTTTTGCCACCCATCTAATCTGCTCGAGATCCTCTCAATCACAAGATCCCAGAAACTACCCGACTTGGGATTCCCACCCAGAGGAAGACCCAGGTAGAGTATGGGCCACCCAGATGCCTTGCAATCAAGCAACTCGGCCAACCTATGAAGATGATCCTGACCGAGGTTGATGTCATAAATATTACTTTTATCAAGGTTAACCTTCAGCCCAGAAATATGCCCAAACACTAGCAAAACGCTCTTGAGAGTTAGCAAGTCCTCTTCTCGAGTACTAGAGAAGAAAATGGTGTCATCTGCAAATTGTAAATGGGACACCCTTGTTCTGTTCCTACCCACCCTGAAACCCTCTAGAGCATTCCTTTCCTCTGCTCTCAATAACATCCTGCTCAAAACATCTGCTACTATGGTGAACAAAAAAGGGGATAAAGGGTCTCCTTGTCTTAAACCTCTAGATGCCTTAATCCACCCTTTAGCGTTTCCATTCACTAGAATTGCAAAAGACACCGATGACAGACAACCTCTTATCCATTTCCTCCATCTAGGATTGAACCCCTTTTCCTCCATCACATGGTCCAAAAAATCCCAACTCACATGGTCATAAGCCTTTTCAAAGTCAATTTTAAAGACAACTCCTTCCTCCCCTGATCGTTTTTTCTCATCCACTATCTCATTGGCTATGAGGACTGCGTCCAAAATTTGTCTCCCTTGAACAAAAGCTCCTTGAGTGGAATGGATGGTTTCATGAAGTATCCCTCTTAGATGCCCTGCTAACACTTTGGCTATAATCTTGTAAAGACTTGTGATCAAGCTAATGGGTCTATAGTCTGATATCTTCTTTGCTATACTTTTTTTAGGTAACAGAACTATGAAGGACGCATTAGTGCTTTGATTAATTACCCCGCTCCTGTGAAACTCATCAAACACTTTCACTAAGTCCTCCTTAATCACATCCCAACAATCTTGAAACACTGCAATAGTAAATCCATCAGGCCCTGGTGCTTCATCCCTATCCATCTGAAAAATGGCCTTAGAGATCTCTTCTTCAGTAAAAGGGGATTCCAACCTAGACGCACTCTCTCTAGATATAGGAGACCAATCTAAGCCTTCAACTCTCCAAGATTCTCTAGAAGGACTAGCATAGAGCTTGATATCTTGGCTTGTTTGATGGGCATTATAGGTATATCCCATCAAAATTGGACTTGCCAATACTAGGATTCCACAATTTTGAGGGATGTAAGTATTTTTTTTCACTAGTTATAATATAATTCCAAGCATTTCTCAAGGTAATAAGGTGTGCGTTTTAGTGTCTTGATATATTACTGCTATCAATAGGGTTTTTTTCCTAACAACTTGTGGTTAACAAGACTACTGATTAGCTGGTCATTTTATTTAATAATTTTTTCTTCTGTGCTCAATATTCCTTTGAAATAGGTCTTTTTTTTTTTTAAATCTTTTTTATCTTTTGGTTACAGATTTTGAAGCATCAATGCTATGGTGCAGTTAAAGATGTTAATTAGGTGCCTTATTCATTAATTGAGTTTCCATGTATCCTAAATTGTATTATGCAGATGAAAATAACATACAAGAGGCTGCATTTCACAAAGAATCCATAATTGAAATTGGAGAGAGTGGCAAACAAGAAGAAACATTTCATGAAGGATATGCAGATGAAACTAAAGGAAAAGGTATGTTGGTATGATTTAATGTTGTTCATCCTAAAAAGGCACCTCCTTGTCATGTTCTCTTTTCAGTTTCTTGTTTTTTTTAGATCTTAATTCTTGATTAATCCATGAAAAAATGATTTAATATTATCTGCTTCACAAACTATCCTAGACAACATGTTGAAAATTAATATGAACATAACTTTTCCATATGAGGCAATGATACCAGTATGTTAATGTCTGGAGTGTATCCATTTGAAGTTTCAAACATACTTGCAGTGGAAAGGACTTCTTTTAGGGAAACCTACGAATAATTAGTGGGTTTCTTGGTTTTCATTTATAAAAGATGCTAATCTCTACTAGAAGGATAGGTTGCCATTGGAAAAATTTTATATCTGTGAAAATGGTGTATAATTATAATCCTCCAATCCTAGAAATTATAAACGGTGAGATTTGATGTTATATGTACTAGAGAATGATTCATGCCTAATTGGTGTCTCAGCCGATTCGTGTCCAGCTGGTGCTCCTTGATTGAGGGATTAATCAACAAAATTTATAACCTATTACACCATATACTAGGGTGGCAAAGACAAAGCTACTATAGCATAGTGGCTCTAGGATCGTTCACTGGGATGGGTTTTCACTTCACAAATGATATTAATTCAAAGCTGAATTGGTGCCTTTTCATTTCAAGGTTAGCTTTAAAATAAAACATAAAGATGTTTGAACAAAGATTGGTTTTAAGCTAACCAAAAATAGTAACTGATTTTACTTATAAAGAAAAGTGTTTCTTGGAGTTTAGATCACTAGGCTCAAATTCCTCATACAAAAAAGAGAGTTCCGGTCACTTGTTTCTTTTCCTCATATTAGAGAATTAACATAAAGTCAATTCTCTAACAGGTGCTGCACAAATGCTTCCCATTAATGGGTTCAAACACTAAATTCCTCTCACTGATGCATCTTGCAATGGCTCATACCTCTCACCTAGCACTTGCCATTCAAGGTGATCTTTAACCTTGGATTACCCGTCAAAAGCTCGCAAGAGATAACTAATGGATGTCTCCTTGGAGTCCAAAAGCTTACCAAGTGTTGGCAATTCTAGAAAATCCTACCTTCAAGTCACCTCCCAAAGGCTCGCAAGGGGTAAACTAGTGAATTTCCATGGATGGAGATCACTTGCCTTACCAAGTGTTGGCCCAGGTGATTTAAAGGAGTTTTAAGTTAACTAAAAAGATAAAAACCATTAACGGGTCACACTTTCTCTTCATTAACAACTAAAACAACAAAACTTCCAATTTATGCATGAGGAAACTCACCCGACTTTCTTCACTCCAAGAGACAAAGAGCTTAGCCTCTCATCCTCTGAGGAAAAATCCTCAGAGTTTGATTGGCTAGAAAGAAAATGAAAATGAAAGAGAAGACAAGAATATATAGGAAAAACAGAGCAAGTGCTCTGTATTTTACTTCCTTCCCAAAACTGTACAAAGGATCTCCTTGGAACACAAAACTCTAACACCCCCAGAACAGGCTCCTCGGGCTCCCTTTAAACCAAAATTACAATGATAGCTATTCCCTTGATATTTTGCCAAATTCCTAACTTAAAAGCTAAGGAAATCTATCATTGGTGACTTACAAGGAGAATTTGGGCATTTAGGCAACAAAAATCTAATGAAAAATATCTCCAAGTGTCGGTTACAAATATCGGGAAGCACTAAGGACCACTTCGCAGGTGAAAAGTGAGGTCTACGAGATTTCGCAGGTGTACAAGAGGGGTTGCGAAATTTCTTCATAGCAGCCAGGTGATTCAACACCTTTGCAAAGTGGACTTCCATCTTGTGGAGTTTGGCTTCCATCGCGGCGTGAAGCTTCAGGGGAAATCCATAGCACTGTGCAAAAGTGTTGCGAAATATCTCGCAACAAAAGGGTGATTCAGCAACACTTTGCTGAATCCTTCCTTCAGCTTGGAGTGATCAGCTTCCAACAGCTGTAACTTACTCATTTCAGCTCCAAATTGTACACGGTTTGAAGCATTGGATTCTTGACTTCCTGAGCTTTGAAATGGTATATAGCATGTAGAAAATGGACTTCGGGAAGTGCTCCAAAAATGCGAAGGAAGACTGCAGCTGCAGTCCTCTGTTTTCTTCTTTCTTTGCTTTTCTCCTCTTTGCTTCTCTCCTTGCATTCCGGATTTGCTTATGGCAAAGGACTTCAAAGCTTTGGTTCTTCATGTTTCTGAGCTCTTCATTGCTTTGCCATGGATTCCAAATAACTCTCCTCAATCTTGGATTGCTTTGGTGATCAAATTACTAACAAAAACACCAAAACTTACACAATTTGATTAGAAGTGATTGTAAGGGTCCTTAACATGTTAATTGGGTTAAAAGACAATAACTACTACTCAAAAGTGTTTAAAAGAGTTAATTGCAAGCTATGAAATAGCACTTTTTGAGTAGTAATCAGAGAACAAAGAAGATGAGAAGAGAATGTGTTTACTCTAACTAACAGACTGAAAAACTGGTGGGCAAGGTGGTTTCAACTTCTCAACGCGCTTTTGTAGAAGGTAGACATATCTTGCAGTCCTCATAGGAAATGAAGTTATTAATCCTAGGTTGAAGAGTCCTGAAAGTGAGGTCATTTGTAAGTTGAATATTGAGAAGGCATTCAATCATGTTAATTAGGATTTTGTGCTGGTGGTTTTAGAAAAAATATGTTTTGGCTTCAATTGGATTAAGTAGACTAAATGGTGCATTACTATGACTCACTTCTTTGTGTTAGTTAATGGCACCTCGACAAGTTTCTTCCAGAGTTCCAAAGGTTTGAGACAAGTAGACCTATTGTCCATTAGGATGACAAATGTATTCGGTAATCAAGAAAGAATATAGTGTGCATTGAGATGGTGATGATTAAAAGGTGAGATAGTGAAATATCATAGATGCAAATTGAGAAATGAAAAGGTAAAATTGGCCAAAATTGGAACAAGATCTATTAATGAAAAAAATTCAAAATTCATTAGAAATCAATATCTATGGTGAAAATGTCATTAAGATCTATTATTCATCAAGTTAAGTTAAAAATCTTATAATCTCACCCAAACCAATATTTGATTTAACTTTAAATCTAGATCCATTAAAATCTCAAATTAGGAATCTCAATTACTTAGATCAATTATTCATAATTAACCTTAGTTCAACTTCAATTACCTTCCAATATATCCTATAATGAAACCATATGATCTTAACACTAGTTATTTCTTGCTTCTCCAAGTAACCAAATTATCTCCTAAGAAGGTGCTCTACCTAGTAGTCGATCTTATGTCTGTCATGGAGCTAGCCCAATCAACATCTATATAAGCTCCTAACTTAGGCTCACCACCCTTATGAAACAAGAGGCCTGTCAAGTATCTAACAATTTTGTAAACCGCTTCGCTTTAGGGTTTTAGAGGAGCATGCATAAATTGACTCGCCACTCTCACAAAATTATTCTGATGCATGATAGGTGGATAAGCTTCGTAACCAATCTCTAATAAATACCTCGATCAATTGGTTCTTCCTTCTCTTGTTTTTCTTCTAGTCAATTATTAGCCTCTATTAAAGTGTCAATGAGCTTTTGCTACTAATCATACTCATTTCTTGAAGGAGATCTTGAGTGCATTTTTGTTGGGAGATAAAAATTCCTGATTGAGATCTAACCATTTCAATTCCAAGAAAGTATCTTAGACTTCAACTATCCTTGATTTCAAATTCTTTTGTCAAATTAACCTTCAATCCTAACATCTCTTATCATTATCATCTACATACACAATCAGTAGTAACTTTCCCAATTGAAGATAGCTTTATGAATAAGGTGTGATCACCTCGAATTTGGGAATAGCCTCTGTCAAGCATAGACTTGGTAAACCTCCCAAACTGTGCTTGGGGTGATTGTTTCAATCCATAGAGGGATGTTTTCAATCTACATACCTTGCTCTTCTATCCTCTCTCCTCACATCCCTTGGTATGTCCATATAAACCTTTTCTTCAAAAGCTCCATGAAGGAAGGAATTCTTCACATCAAATCAATTTAAAGACCAATCCTTAATGGTAGCTAAAGGTAGAAGAATTCTGATGGTATTCATCTTTGCCATTGGTGCAAATGTCTCATGGAAGTCTCTACCATAGGTTTGAGTATACTCTGTAGTGATGAGTCTTGCCTTGATGTCCAATGATCCATCAGATTTGTACTTTATGGTGAAGATCCATTTGTAACCCATGGGTCTCTTTCCTTTTGGTAAATCAACAATTGCCCAAGTTTTTTTTTTTTTAAATGCTATCACATCTCCTCATTCATGACATCTTTCCATGGTTTTGAGGTTAAAGATTCTTGAAAAGAGACAGGTAATCGTTGAGACAACACTTGTGAGAGAAAGGCCTAATATTGAAGTGAAAGTTTCTGCACAGACAAAAAATGAGATACAGGGTGCCGAGTGCAGGCTTGAACCCCTTTTCTAAAATTAACAGGAAAATCAAGATTACTAGGAGTATAGATTTTTGAAGTAGAAGATGGACTTAAATCATTATTTTCATTACCTGTTTCATGGTTAACAAATAGAGTCAAAGAAGTTATGATGGATCTTTTCTACCTGGAGTACACATTGAGAATTGGAGTCCTAGGTTTCTCTACCATGGTATCATTATTTGTGAGTGGACTGGGAGAAGTTTCAGCAGAATTTTCAACATGCATTTTTTGGTGAAACATTGTTTGATTGATTGTAGGAAAGATTACTGGGGTTATCTATGATTTAGGTCAACAATTGTTTTATTTTAATCATCCTTAGTTGCATCAATACTTCTAGCCACTATATCATTAATTTCAGCAGCAATGACATTTGTTCCTTCTTTCAACCCTTCTTCCACACCCCAATCCCACATATCTTCCCATTTTGATGTATTCTTCCCTTGAAGATAGGTGATATCAAAGTATGGTTGATTTACAACAAAAGTCACATCCATAGTGACATAATGCTTCTTTGTAGGAGGGTGAAGACATTTGTAGCCTTTCTTTATGGGGGAGTACCCTAAGAACACATCCTTCATAGCTCTAAGATTTAACTTTCCATGTAATTGTTTATGGACATGAACACAGGATACACACCGAAAGACCTTTGTTAGCAAGGCGCCTACTCCTTCAAAGTTGGGAAATGGTGTCATGAGTTTGTTTGCCGGTGGTTGGTTTTCTAGGACTTTAGTTGGCATTCTTTTGATAAGGTATGCAGCTATTAGTATAGCATCACCCTAATAGCATTTCGACACTTTCATTTGAAAAAAAGAGTTGGGCTACCTCTAGATGTCTATTTTTTCTTTTAGCCACCCCATTTTGATGTAGAATTGTTCAAGTAATTTATCAATTCTTGATTGAAATATTCCTTGCTGTTATCAGTGTTAAGGTTTGAATTTTGACTTTAAACTGAGTGTTGGCATACTTGTGAAATGCAAAGAAAATTAAGGGCACTTCTGACTGGACTTCATGAGATAATCCCAAGTGGTCCTACTACAATTGTCCACAAAAGTAACAAACCAACGAATACTTGGAATATTGGTAACATGGGATAGGTACCAAACATTTGAATGAATCAAAGTAAATGGAGAAACAAATTGAATCTCTTTTATTGGAAAGCTCACACAATGATGTTTATTCAGAGTACAAGAAAACAATGGAACTTGCTAACATCTATTTCTCAAATAAAGAAGGGGACAATCTGTTTAACAAAGGGTGTGAGGGGTGTCCTAAATGGATATACCAAAGAAGGATTTGGTCCAAACTGGTTTTGTTCACCTCCAATTCTCTAATCAGTCTCCAGGCAGTAAAGTATATCTTTCAGCTTACCATGCCCAATCGTCTTCCCCAACAATACTAAGATAATAACCAATAGAAGTGAATTCAACGGAGTAATTCAAATCTTTTGTAATTTTTCCAATAAATAATTCATTATAATCTATTTAGAACATGAACAACAGAGTGTAAGGTAAGGTGGATGAGATGTGTACAGATCCTTGGCTAGTAACTGAGGAGAATGATCCATCAACTACCTTGATTTATAGTTTTCCTGAACATGGTTAGTAACTGGAAAAAAAATTTAGACATGTTGGACATGTGGTCTATAGCACCTGAATCAATGACCCAAGTATTGGAGTCATTTTAGATGGGAATAGAAGCCTTTGTACCTGATTGAGCCAAGAAACAAGAACCTGAATTTGAAGAGGAGTTTGCATTGGAATTCTCCAGCTGGTTCAACAATTGTTTCAGCCTCTCAATACTAGATTTGTTCAATGCTAATTGTTCTGGTTTTTCTTCTACAATGACTGTATGATTGGCTTGTCCCAATCTGGTAGGCTGATTTCCTCCTTTGTTGTTGATCTGTTTTAAGTTTTGAGGCTTTTTATGTAGCTTCCCACACATGGCTCTTTTGTGTCTTGGTTTGTTGCAATAATCAGACCACATTTTATCCTTGTCCACTGGTTTTTTGTTGTCCCCTAGATTTTGATTTGGCTTGGACACTGCTAGAGCAGAATTTTCTATTGTAGGACCTCAACTATTTTCAATTTTGTTACCCATCAATTCTTTGTGCCTTTCCTCCCATAGATGTGTGAAAAGCTTCTTCAAATCAGGAAAAAGGGCTTTCCCTAATACTCGATCACAAATATAGCAACAATGAAGGCTATGAGCTAAGAAACAAAGAAGGATGACGACGATGAAGGTTGTGAAGTAGGACAAAATGGTGACAATCAACTCCACCTAAAACAAAACAGACGGAAGGCTGCCAAAAAACCCAAGAGCCTAAATGGCTTTGATACCATGTGAATTAGTAAAAGAAATATGAAAAGCTGATACATTCCTTAGAAAACAAAATGTTACAAAATATATAGAATACACTAGTTGACCTATAGATTGCTAAACTTGGAAAATATCCTAACCTTCTATACATAGAAGGTACAAATCAATGATAATGATGTAGCTAGAAATATACAACTAATTTACTGAAAATAATTGCCTATTCTAACACATAATTGCCTATTCTAACCAAAAATTCCCCCTGTATCTCATGGATCACATTCCTAAGATTGCTTTTTAGATTGTTCTTCATCAAATTCTAATTCAGGAAATTATACATTACTACTTATTGGGGCAGGTCCACTTGAGCCAAGATTTTCTCAGGCTGCACGAAGTGTTAGTGTTTCAGAAACACATATAGCACCAAAGAGTGCTAACAAATGGGGTGTTGTAAAAGGCGTTGTGTATGGTGGCTTAACAGAATCAAGTAAAGGCCCAGGAGTTGTTACATCTGATATTGCATCAGGTGAGTGCTCAGAGTTTTATTTTATTCCCTTCTGTTACACCACTATACAAAAGACTATGGTTCCACTTATATTTTGTTAACTAACAAAAACTAAGATGTAGTTGTAATATATTCCTACTATTAGTGTGTGTCTATAAGAACCTAGTTTCTATAAATGTTTATAGTTTATTCTAGGCTTCATTGAACAGAATAAATCATAATTTGTTGTTCAGCCAAGTTGAATATAAGAGCAAGGATTGATAATCCTGTCCTAAAAGGTGCAGTGTGTACAAGATGGTGAGACCCAGTCTTGATTCAAAGTTTGATGAGATAGTACATGTTGAAGATATTTCCCCTGAAATTTTGGATAACTCTGAGAGTTGAGTAGTTGAAACTTTTGGAAATTTTCAATTACAACTATCAGGGTGTTGAAACTAAATAGATGAAACTTTTCAGATGGATTAAAAATTGCTGATGTTTTGGTTGCTTTACGGTCCTCAAAGGCAAAACGAAGTTTTAAAGGCTTCAAACTATGTTCTTATTATAACTGGTGTAGAAAAACCGAAGAAAATCTCATTCATTTCTCTCCATTGAATACAACAACCAGCTTTTTATATTAAAAGCTATACAGGCTATACTTTAGGCATATTATAAGAAGAGGAAACCGTCCTAAATCAGATCCCTATAAATCAGGGACTTAACTACCAATATTCTATTTTTACAGAATATACAAAGTCAAAAATCTTAAATTAGGAAAAACCTTATTTTCCCACAACTGGTATATAAAATTTCGAGTCATCATGAGGTGGCACACTAGGCGCAATAAATTGAGCAGCTGATATTGCTATGCTTGAACCAGTTGGTACTTACCTCCCCATAAGAGATCAATAGTCTTCCTGTTTGTGTATTCAGTAAAGATTTGGTGTCCCTGCGCATCACTTAACTAGATACATTTTCTTGTTGGATGGTTGTATCCATATTAGATTATGATGCAGGAACTGATCTATTTGATCTGTTGAAGCAGGGTCAATGGAACCAGGAGATTTTCATACTGCGCAAGATGTTACTGGTTCAGAAACAATTACAATTACTGAAACAGAAAATGCTAAAAAGTGGGGTATTCTAAAAGGCATTGTGAATGTTGGCTTGACAAAATCAATCACAAGCCCAAGTGTTGCACCATCTCCAGTTGAGGCCATAGGTATGTGTAAACCACTGCAGAATACTAATGTATGAGATAGTTCCCATTATTTTTGAGAGATAACTTCTTAATAATTACAAGGTATTTGCAAATACTTGATCATATATATTCCCACTGACAGTATGTGATTCTCAACTTCCTTTATTTGGATGTTTTATGCATGGATCGTATTTTCATTCAACAGATTATATCATAGTTTATTGTTCTATCTGAAACAAATATATGAGCTTAAAATAAATTTAACCATAGTATTTATTAGTTAAATTTGTTATATTCTTGTATTCATATCGGAGGTATGATTATTGAATCATGTTAGATAAGATTTTTTGATGCTTGAGTTACATTTTATTGGGAACATGTAAATGGTATCGGACATTTACAGGGAGATGAATTTTTAAATTCCTTGTTATCTAAAGTACATCCATAGTCTCTGATTGTGGAATATAGATGAGAGATTTCTTAAGCACCAGATTAGGATGCTCTTACTTGGAAGATGACCAATCACCATAAGGCACTTTTGGAGGTTTTCCAGTAAAGAAAGAGGTTCTGTTCATAGTTCCTTAAGGGTTATACAATCTTATCGTGGTTTACAATTTTGATATTGTAAATAGAATCATGTGCAATGTTGATGGCTGATTTGTTGTCACGGTCGAGTCTCATAGGTGCCTCCCATTGAATCTTCAGATTTTCTAGAATTATTTTTAACCATAGTTGTTCAGAAATTCCAGGTGTCATCAATCTAAACTTAGCCTTAGCGCTTGATCTCACAACTACATTTGGTTTTTTGCTCCTCCAGGTTATTGGCATCTGAATAAGCTTCAAGTGTCAAACTCATCCCCTTCTTGAATAAAATCCCTTTCCCCAGTGTTCCTTTGAGATAATGTAGTATTTAGTGCATTGCTTGAAGGTGAGTCTCCTTCAAATTGTGTATAAACTGGCTGACCACACTGGCAGCGATGCTATATCAAATCTCGTGTGAGATAAGTAGATCAATCGGCCCACTAATCTCTAATAGTTTCTCTAATCCACACTAGCATCTTCATTATTGTCTTAGAGCTTATGATTAGGCTCAATAGGCTGTCTGCTGGTTTACACGCTAACTTCCCGGTTTCCTTTAATGAATCAAGCACATCCTTCTGTTGAGATACAAAAATTCCTTCTTGTGACCGTGTCACTTCAATACCTAAGAAGTACTTCAACTTGCTGGGTCCTTTAATCTCAAATTCTCTTGCCAAACACTTCCTCAAACCATCTCTTTCCTCCTTATCATTTCCAATCACAATTATATCATCCACATAAACTAACAATGCAGTAACTCCCCCTGAAGTCGAGTGTTTGATGAACAAAGTGTGATCACCTTGACTTTGCTTGTATCCATTAGTAATCATCACTTTAGAAAATCTTCCAAACCATGCATGAGGAGATTGTTTTAAGCCATACAAGGCCTTCTTGAGCTTACACACTTTTTTGCCTTCTTGGTTTTTGTCAAATCCAGGAGGAACTTTCATATAAATCTCATCTTCAAGATGACCATGTAAGAAGCATTCTTAACACCAAATTGTTGCAAACTCCATTCAAAGTTGACAGCCAAGGATAATAGCACCCTTATTGTATTCATCTTGCCTACAGGTGCAAAGATCTCTAAATAATCCACTCCATAAGTCTAGATATATCCCTTGGCAATAAGCCTCACTTTGTACCTTTCGATAGACCCCGTCTACCTTATATTTCACAATAAAGACCTACTTACTCCCCAATCGGCTTCTTTCCTTTTGGAAACTCCACTATCTCCCACGTTCTATTCTTTTCTAGTGCTTCCATTTCAATATTCATGGCACGCCTCCACTCTTCACTATTTAATGCCTTAGACAAGGTGTTAGGAATGACGATAGTGTTTAGTTGGATAAGGAAGACTCAATGGGAAGGTGACAATCTCTTAAAGGTCACGAAATAAGAAAGTGGGTATAACAAGTGTTTGATGCATTCTCTTGTGCCTTTCCTAAGAGCAATGGGCAAATCATGATCACCATTATCAATGGTGGTAGAAACATTATCATGAGAAGATTCAGGTAGAGAAATTACCTCATTTCTAGGGGTTGGTTCCAACTGTTGGATTTGCACAAGTTCAACAATGGGTGCTTGCCTCTTTAGGTATACCTATAGTGGTCTAGTAGGATTGTAAGTTGATTTTTTGTTAGCCAAAGACATGGGATCAAAAGAGGATAGTTCGACAATAGGCAAAGTAGATGGAGTGGGGTTAGGCATGGTATAAAAAATAGGGTTGGATGAAGAAGATTGGGAAGTAGAGGGCAAATCAAATAGAGATTTTTTTTTTTGTCCTTATCTTCCTTGAATGATGTCTCTCCCTGAAGATAAGGATCCGTAAAATAACCCTTTTTTTCAACAAAAGCCACATCGGCAAAGACAAAATCTCCTAGAAGGTGGATGATAACATTTGTAACCCTTTTGTGTCGAAGAATACTTAACAAAAATGCATTTAAGTGCCCGTGGATCTAATTTCCCTTATTGCGAGCATGAATGTGAACAAAGGAGACACAACCAAAGATTCTAAGTGTGAGATTATTCGAAGTATGAAAGTCATGGAAAAAATGAGAAAACTCTTGCATAGGACTTTGAACCCCAATACCCAAGAAGGTAATCTGTTGATAAGATGGGCAGCCGTAAGAACTACCTCCCCCCTAATAGTGTTTTGGAATAGAAAGGCATGGATAATTACAAGAAGATGACCATAATTCTTTTTGGTGACCCTGTTTTGTTGAGGAGTACTAATACAGGACGACTTGATGACTCATGAATAATTCTGTGTTTTTGAAAATAAGGAGACAAAATCTGATTAAAGTAATCTTTGGCATTGTCAGATCTAAACTTTTTTATTCTCACATCAAACTGGGTTTTGATTCATATTATGGAAGTTTGGAAAGACATTACTGACATCAGATTTTTGCGAAGAAAGATCCAAGACACATGAGTACAATCGTCAATAAATGAAACGAACCATCTTGCTCCTAAAATATTAGGAACTGGAGAGGGACCTCAAATATCACTATGGATAAGAGAAAAAGGAATAGAAGCTTGTTTATTGCTATTTGGGAATGAAGCACAATGATGCTTTGCAAATTCACAGATTTCACAATGAAAATTTTCTATATCCAATTCTTTGAATAATGAAGGAAACAAGACTTTGAGAATGCTAAACGAGTACTAATTGAAGATGATGAAGCAAAATCTTGTCTTTATTTGAGATGGAGCTTTTGGTGAAGTATGGCAAAGGAAATTTATTCTCAATCCTATTTTAATCACCTAGCATGTCAAGGTAGTAGAGCCCTATCTTTTTCCTTAGCAAGTCCAATCATCTTCCTTGAACCTTGGTCCTGAAAAACACGATGAGAAGGATGAAAAATCACACTGCAATTCATGTCTTTAGTAAGTTGATATATGGAAACGAGATTAGTTGAAAGCTTTGCTACATGAAGGACATTTTTTAGGATAGGCGATGGGTTTATATGGATTTCTCCTTGACCGGCTACAGTTGTCAGGGAACCACCTGTTGTGGAAATTTTCTTGTTGCTTGGACATGGTGTGTATGAAACAAATTTATGAGAAGAATTAGTCATATAGTCTGTGGCTTCTGAGACATTAAACACATGAGAAGTGGAATACTTACCTGAGAATGCTAAGGAGCAAGCACTGGGAGGTTTTTCTAAAGACTCGAACAAACTTTTTAGCCTCTCAATATCTTCTTTCTTGAACTTGAACTCTCCATGCTCCTGAATCTCATTCTCATTGTTCTTTTGATTACTGCTGGTAAAATTCGCGTGTCCTTGACCTTTTTGTTGTTGTCCATTGTTAGGCTTCCAACTCCTATGGCTGTTGGATTTTGATGGTCTGTCGTGCAGTTTCCAGTACATATCCTTGGTGTGTCACTGTTTTTTGCAGTAAGTGCACCATATAGGATTTTTATTTGTGATTTGGGAAAAATATAGTCGCCAGTTATCAGCACCAGGCTGATGTTCCATGCCTGAATTCTTCAGGTTTCTAGCAGTTGAGAGTAAAACTGAACTTTCTGCAACAGGGGTTTCATTCATCATCACCCTCTTCTTTCTTCCTCTGCACGAATCATAGAAATAGTCTCCTTTAATGAGGGTAGATCCTCTTTTCCCAAAATCTGAACTCTGACCTGATTGAATTCCAAGTTTAAACCAGTAAGAAATTAAAAAATTCTCTCTTTTTCCACAAACCTCTTCAACATAGCTGCATCCTTGCTACATTTCATCTGAATACATTGATAATGATCCATCTCTTGCTACCAATTCTTCAAAATATTGGAATATTCAATCATAGATTGCTCTCCTTGTTTGGTTGCTGAAATCTTGGTCTTGATTTCAAATATTTGTGCAGCATCACGTACCTTTTGAGTAAGTCTGTCTCACCGCCTCCCAAACTTCTTTAGCCATGGAAAAAAACATACAAGTGCTACTGATCTCAGGTAGCATCAAATTCTACAGCCATGACATAATCATGGAGTCGTCCTCGTCCCAATTCTGGAATTTTGGATCACTCTGCTTTGGTCCAGTGCTGAACAAGTGGCTGAGCTTTCCTTTCCCCTTCAAGAACATCTTCACAACTTGGGACCACTGCAAATTATTTTTTTTCATTCAATCGGTATGCTACTTGAATGTTTTGGAGTTCCCCTGTGGACTGATCCGATGGGGCTTCAATCGGCTGCACTGTAAGAGTGGTAATGGCTTTAGATATCTCGGACATGGTTGATTCTGTTAGGTTAAATGAGGATCAGAGGACCAGCAATGGGCATAAAGGAGAACGAATGCCAAAAAAGAATACGAATAAGATTAAAGGAAAGATTGGGTAGGCAGAAAATCGAGAATGCCCAAGCAAATCAAAGCTTGAATCTTGAATCTCAGAGGGCAGGGAATGCCAAAAGCTGCAGATCCCTAAGAACCTAGGGCTCTGATACCATGTGGAAAAATTGAAGAAAATCTCATTCACTTCTCTCCATTGAATACAAGAACCATCTTTTTATATTAAAAGCTAGTTTAGGCATATTATAAGAAGAGGAAACCATCCTAAATCAGATCCCTATAAATCAGGGATTTAACTATCAATATTCTATTTTACAGAATATACAAAGTCAAAAATCCTAAAATAGGAAAACCCACAACTGATATATAAAATCTCGAGTCATCATGAGGTGGCACACTAGGCACAATAAATTGAGCAGCCGATATTGCTACGCTTGAACCATTTGGTACTTGCCTCCCCATAAGAGATCAATCCTCTTCTTGTTTATGTATTCAGTAAAAATTTGGTGTCCCTGCACATTACTTAACTAGATACATTTTCTTGTTGGATGGTTGTATCCATATTAGATTATGGTGCAGGAACTGATCTATTTGATCTGTTGAAGCAGGGTCAATGGGACCAGGAGATTTTCAGAATGCACAAGATGTTACTGGTTCAGAAACAATTACAATTACTGAAACAGAAAATGCTAAAAAGTGGGGTATTCTAAAAGGCATTGTGAATGTTGGCTTGACAAAATCAATTACAAGCCCAAGCATTGTGCCATCTCCGGTTGAGGCCATAGGTATGTGTAAACCACTACCGAATACTAATATATGACATAGTTCCAATTATTTTTAAGAGATTTAACTTCTTAATAATTACAAGGTATTTGCAAATACTTCATCATATATATTCCCACTGACAGTATGTGATTGTCAACTTCCTTTATTTGGATGTTTTATGCATGGATCGTATTTTCATTCAACAGATTATATCATGGTTTATTGTTCTATCTGAAACAAATATATGAGCTTCAAATAAATTTAATCATAGTATTTATTAGTTAAATTGGTTACATTCTTGTATTCATATCATAGGTATGATTATTGAATCATGTTAGATAAGATTTTTTGATGCATGTGTTACATTTTATCGGGAACATGTAAATGGTATCAACATTTACTGGGAGATGAATTTTTAAATTCCTTGTTATCTAAAATACGTCCATTGTCTTTGATTGTGGATTGGACAACATGCTTTAAGATTGTTGTCACGTAGTGTAATATAGATGATAGGATTTCTTAAGCACCAGATTAGGATGCGCTCACTTGGAAGATGACCAATCACCGTAAGTCCCTCTTGGAGGTTTTCCAGTAAAGAAAGAGGTTCTGTTCATAGTTCCTTGAGGGTTTTACTCAATCTTATGTGTGGTTATACAATTTTGATACTGTAAACAATAAAGTCCTATTGGAGGTTATATATATATATATATATATATGAATGGTCATGTGAATCAGATGTCAAGATTTGCAGACATCTAATAGGGGATCCACCACTCTTATGTTATGAAAGAACATTTTGAGTTGCACCTTTTGTGATTGGATCTAAAACCAGCCTGTATGATCTAGAAAATATTGTTATCCGATGTTAACAGAATTCTACACACAAATATGTATATTATATAAATGTAAGCTAAATGGTACAAGGAACACATGTAAGCTAGAAGTATTGGCAATGAACAATGGTAGCCCAAACATATTTAGTTGGAGGGGCTAAAATGTTTTAGGCCTAGGTAAAGAGAGCTTCACTGATAATTCTCAACTCCATGGGTGAAGTTTTAATTTGTTGGTAGTCATGGAATAGAATATTTTAACTATTAAGAGTTGGTGCTCATGAATCTTGAAAATAGAGTTTCAGTATGCTATCATAGGAGTTATATGTATCCTATTAGTGACTCCAAATACCAGTTCCTATATCCTTATTATAAGAGTTAATGAATCTTGAAAAGAGAGTCCATGTGTCCAATTAAGGATTCTTTATAACAGTTCATATATCTTAACAGAGGATTTCATTTTTAAAATGGTGGTGATTATTCTGTGGGAGAATTTATGTATTAATGACTCTTAAAGTAAGAGTTCAGGTATCACTAATCTTGAAAGGAAGTTTGTGCATGATATTGAGGATCGGTATGAATCTTTACTTTCTGATATAAAGATTCCTGAAGATCCTATGCCACATACTCTCTTTTCGTCTATAAATAGAGTTTAAGGAGTTTGTATTTTTCTTTCCTTTCTTATTTTTATTTGTTTGAGCAATTCTGTTGCAATTTGTAAGAGGATTGCATCACTATCTCAGAGATTGAAGGCTAAAGTTTGGAAGTCCAAGACTCCAAGGAAATAGGGAAGCAATGCATGTGAGTTAGGAGGATTCTGAACTTGTAAAATCCTGTGAAGCAACCTTAAAATTGCTCTTGATTGAACTGATCTAAATACATATATGGTACTACAGTGTGTAAATTTTTTCAATCAAGCACAATTAAAGAGCAGTAGTTGGTAATTCTCTCTTAAAAGCTATATTCAATATATGAGGCTCCAATTTAGATTTTGAGGTTGATCAGATACTACAAATTGAAGGAAATGTGTCTATTTACTGAAATTTTGAATTTGTCCAAAAGCCTTGAGGAGTTTCAGTGAAAGTTCTTGAAACTATAAATTCAAGTGAAACTTCAGGTGTAGAAACTATATGTGTTGAAGTATCAATTTTCCTAAAAGTTTAAATGTTTAGGATTTGGGTTCATAATGTATATTGTGGTCTTCAACATCCTCCCTCACATGTAGCCACTTTTTGGGCTTACATCTGGGCTTAGTAAATTGGTGAAATAAACTTATGGTGGTGAGGTTCGAACACATGATCTCCTACTAAACGAGGCTTTGGTACCATGTTGTAACTACCAATTTTCCTAAAAGCTTAATCTTGTAGGATTTGGGTTCACAATGTATATCATGCTCTTCAACAATATGGATGCCTTACTTGGGATGCTTTAAAACTTGGATATGGTTTAAAGTCTTATTGTCCCAAGTGTCAGCACAAATTTTATAAATTCAGAACCTTGTTACTATTGTGGAATCAACATTAATGTTCTCCAGTCATCACCAGTCTGCAAACAACATGGATACATTTATATGAATATAATTGGATGGTTCACTTCCAATGACAGATTCATTCTTGGTCCTTTCGGATTCCATTAGCTAGTTGAGTCTATCACAAAGTTAATAACTCACTCAAATGCTCCTTACCTTAATAATAATTTATGACTAGCTTTCTAGTTATTACATATACAACTAATTTTTGTTGTTGCACTTGAGTTTGCCATCATTTTAATGCATCGTTATATGTCATGCATATTGCATTTGCTTGATAAATTTACTTATTAGATTGTTGTATCTTCATTAAGTTATATGCAGGAAATGATGTGATGTTATTGTTATGGCAGGGTCAGATGAACCACTAGCTTCTCCAATCACACAAGTTATTCCTGTTCCAGGAGCACCTACAATTTCTGGACCAGAAAATTCTAAGAAATGGGAAATCTTAAAAAGCATTGTGTATGGTGGTTTAATAGAATCAATTACAAGCCTGAGCATTGTAACATCTGCAGCCGGTGCTGATGCTACCACATGTAAGTGGTTAGATGTTTATGTATTTAACACACCATTACATAAAACACTAGTATTGTAAAAAATACCATCTATTATTTTGTTTGCTACATTTAACTTCTTAAAAACCATTATTTGTTTTTGATTTGGTAATTCATATATCTCTTATAAAAAAATGGTAATCATACATCCCGTTGAAAATATGTGGTCATCAACTTCCTCCTTAAGTGTTGAAAAATGTTTCAAATTACTATTTGGTGTATATCCCTTTTGGTAAAGAATATTATATAAAAAATTTCCTATGTTGACATCATTGTAATATTAGATTTCCTTATAAAAATAAAGAAAGTTGTTAGGAATATTTTTATAAATATTCTAGATCATGAGAAGAAAAAAGTTATGAGATGAAGATGAACATATGAAGTTTATACTGAGTGGATAGAGATGTGAGGAAGTGTGGAAGACACCCGGTAGAACAAGGCTCACAGTTTAAGGTGTAGATATAAGGTGTGGGGAACATGCGACATTTTAGTGCTCAATAGTTGTATTTGTTTTTTCTATTCCTTGTCATATTCTCCATGTTATAGTGGAATCGTTTTTTCATCCATGGGTATAGACATGATTGGTTGAATCACATTAAAATCTTATGTGCCTTTGTGTGGATGATTTTATCTTTATGTTATTACATAAACTCGTGGCATTAAAGCTTCCGCTAACACAACATTAAGGATGTTTCATATTTAGAATAGTTATTGTTTAATCATGTTAAATCAAAGCAATCATTGGTAACTCTCCTAAAAGATAACATGGGCATGTATGATGTAACATGGTTCCTGTCTCACTAGCAATGAAATTAACATAACTTGTAATAAAACTTCTCATATATCCTTTGATTTGGGGAAAATTGATTAACTTTGTCTTTTTTGTTTCCATTATGTAAGATAATAATTACTTTGTGTCATAATTTTTTGTGTCCTGTTATTGCAGTGAACATTTTAGCTTTGGGATTGGCGAATTTGATTGGTGGACTTTTTGTGATTGGTCATAATGTAAGTCTTTTCCATTTCAATAATGGTAAAAATTAGTCTTACTATCACTATAGCAGTTCCAGGCTTGATGCACATTGGTAAACAATGATATAATTTGCACTCTGAAATAGAATAGCATCTCTGTTGATATAAATCCTTACAAACATGCAAATGGAACCACATTTAAGTTTATATTTTAGGTCATATTGTGTTTTTAGGAAATGCAGATATAGTTTGGTTGAACTTTCATTGCTATTGTTCAAGACACCATTGCTAGCCGGATAGAGCATGAGGGGGAGGGGATGAATGGTGAAATCACCTTTTGGCAGCATGGATGAATAGTTTGTTTGTTTGTTTGTTTTCGAACAACTCTTTTAGTTTGTTTCTACTCATTCTGATCATGAATGTTCCTAAATTTTACTGGTTATTTTCTGTCAGTTTTTATGGGGTCCTTTCATATTAGTTCAATGAAGGGAAAATATTATTAATTTAACAGGATAGAGCAAGTGCGTATGATAGGGCAATGTATAAGAAAATCATGCAGGAAAAGAGATAACATGAATTTATGTGGAAACTTTGATAATTAAATTAAGGTTAAGAACCACAGAACCAAAGTTCAAAGCTAATCCTCTATGAATTAAGGCTCTGATGCTAAAGGTCTTTCATTTTCCAGTTGATGTGTTGCTTCATTAGCTAACCTAGGTCTCAAGAAGAAAGAGCACCCTACACTTCTCAAGAGATCAATGATTCTATTAATCCAAGCATCTGGTTTTCACAGCCTCCTCTGCTTCTGAAATATATGAAGGTAAGAAGAGTGGAATCCTCTTCCAGTTGCATATTTTGGAACACAAAACAGACACCTCAATCAACCTCTCCATCAAAGCCAGAAATTCAGCAGCCAATCTAAAATCAGCTGGAATGAAGAACTCTCTAATCATGTTGCCTTCAGAACCTCTGATGACATCACCAATCCCCATAGGACCCAGGTTGCCCATGGAGCAACCATACAAAAACAACTAAATTTGAAGCAGCCCATTAGTGTTTAGTCTACTCAACCCTCAACCTGGAGTCTCTTCTACTATCAAACCAACATATTTCCTTCCATAAAACCATGTTCAATGGAATGCCCAAGTACTCTGTAGTAACTCAACCTCATTAGAAGCATAGAAACTAAAAACATCCATCAAGTACTCCATAGGCCTCCATCTATTCTAGAATATTCCAGAATTTATCTCAATCCAAATAACCTGAGGATCAGAAGCAAAGTTCCAAGCAAAAGCATAATTTGATATAAGCACATGTATTATGGTTTTAGGCACCACTCTTGGTTAAGATAATGGTTGGTCCTTGAAGAATTTATTGTCATTATTCTGCTAAAAAATTTTGTGTATACGATATACATAAAAATCATAAAGAATCGTTTTTGTAGAAGAATACGGTTAAAAGTCAGAACTATAAATTTGGTAAAATTCAAGTTTAAGGCATGCAATAAATGTGTTTTTTTTTTTTTTTCTTTTGGAAAAAAAAAAAGGGAAATAAAACGAAAGGAGACTGCATGCATTACCATGTTACCCTGTCTTACCACTCCTACGAGCCCGTTGCTTCAATATCAAAACTTCTTCATCAATTATATGTTCTACAAGGCTGTCTGTTTTTTTATTCTTTTTTTCAATATCTTTTGCTCAATTTTTTCCCCTTCTATTTTTCATGTTGGAGTTTATAAAAAACTTACTATTAATGGCTAAAGATGTGGCATATTTCCCAGCTTCTTTTGGGATGATCTTTCCTGATGATTGTTAGATATTGCCGTGTCATGCTGTATTTCGGTTATGTAGTCTTTATATAATTCAGTTGTGGAAATACTTGCCATAATTGATCTAGGTATCATCAGGTACATGATTGCCTGTCCCAAAAAAAAAAAAAATGGAGTACATGATATGATTTGTCCCAAGCAATATTCATAGTTTCAACTGTACTTTTAAAAAATGACACCTATTATAGGATCTGTTTATTTTTGCATTAGTCCAAATTTCTTGCATCGTAAACCTTCACTTAACCTTACAGCTTATGGAACTGAGAAATGATCAATCTAGAGAGTCCACTAGTCAAACAAGCAAAGAAATGGATCGTTATTACCGACAACTGGGTCAGAGAGAGAATTTCAAACTTCATGCAACAGTGGTTGTGTTATCATTTCTCCTTTTTGGCTTAGTGGCTCCTGTGACTTATGGCTTCTCATTTCTTAAGAGTGGCAACAAGGATATGAAGCTTGTAGCAGTTGCAGCAGCTTCTCTATTATGCATCACTATGCTTGCTATTGGAAAGGCTTACATCCAAAAGGCATCCAATTTTTATGGGTACATCAAAACCATACTTTATTATGTTATTGCTGGGTTTATGGCATCAGGTGTTTCTTATGTAGTTGGTGATCTAATCAAGAAGCTCCTTGAGAAGCTGGGTTTGTTTGAGTCAAGTGCAGCTTCCACTCTGTCCCTTCCTGGGACTGCACTGGCAAAATCTGGATGGGGATCCTACTGATGAAATCCCATGACTATGTAGTTGGCCTTGGTAGTAGGTGGAGTATATTGAAGTGCTGCAAGTTGACTGTCAAATCTAGAGGATCCAACCAATAATTGCGACTGACTTACAGTAGTTTCTTCTCAGATTCCACTTGCTTTTCACTTGGCTTATTGTAAGACATATTTGCTGCCTTGCAATTTTGGTATGTTAGTAGAATTGCTTTAGCTTCTTTATTTACCATCTTATTAGCTAACAGAGACTAAATTGTACCTGTCCTCCCAGAGACAGGTGTAAACTCACCCCCCTTTTTTGTTAAAACTTTTACCTGGGACCTGTTTGATGGTCTCTTAAGGTTAGAGAAATTCAATTTTGACATATAACTGATAACCAATTTACCATTTTGGCTTTTTGACATATGCTTACACCCCATTAATCTAAACTTGTTTTATATATCAAAGTAGTCAATAGCCATCTCAGAACGAATGCTACTGTCATTTCTACATCTCTTGCTTTCCAGAGAGTGTTGTATAATTTGTGTGATTAAAGACTATTTATTCGCTGGGGATGCAAACATTAGTTATTCGGATCACATCTTTTATGACTTGCAAGTGCCAAACTTTAACACTTTTCTGATACCATCTACACGACCCATTTTATGTACAAATTATTTTCTTAGGCTAATGACTCTTGTGGTTTCAAAGTGTGTCTGCATATTTTATGAGTTCCATCTTATGAGCGGAGAAGATTGAGACATGGACGTGTAAATGAATATAAGATAGAGCTACCTTGAGGCTTATGCATGCTGGAGTATCTCTAGAGCCATTCCAGGAAACAATACCAAGGTCCTCTAAATACACAGTAGTAAACAGTGAGAAGAGTACATAATAGTTGAAGAGTGAATGAAAAAAACAAGAAACCGTGAGCAAAGAGGAATTGCTGAACAAAGAATTTACTGGCCTAACTCCTTTTTAGTGGATTTCAGAGGGTGAGAAAGATGAGCAACCCTGGATGCTATTGATTTAATTTTTGCTGAAAAGTTGCTAATTCTCCTTTAATTCTTCAACTCCATGCTCCATGATGTTGGTTCCTTGATGCTAAAACCTCCATAAGGTGAATGCCATATCCCCTACATTACTATTTTTAGTTTACAAACAGATATAGTGCTGAATTTTCAGAACCAAAAAGTCTTTATGTTATTGGACATCTCATAGGCTGTGAAATGTGCAACACTGGAGAATTAGGCTTGCATCATTCTTCATAGGACACAAGTGAAAGATCTTTTAAAGGCCCATATGCCTTAAGAGGGGTCATTCTTTCTCGTTTTTATAGGATCGCCTAGTTTGACGAAATGGATCCGGAGCTTAGATTATGACACCTACTTCAAGATGCAGTGTACACATTTTCCAACTTATCTAATGCTCACAACACAGAGGACATTAGCTTGGCACTTCAGATTTCGGTCGGTTGTTTTAGACGTCTTGAAGGGATGACTAATGGGGTGAAAAAGAAACTTTCATGGCTATAGAAAACGGCCAACTTCTGCATACTAATGCTGAAATTTTAAATATTAAGCATCTCATTTACAGCAATTTCAGCAATAGATGTACTAGTGTTTTCGGAGAGGAAAGTCAACACAATCTCTCTGTATAGGATTATGCACTACTGAAATAGTCCTATTGCTCTAATTTTGAGGGTGAGCTCCTCCATATTGGCTATTCCGTGGGAGTGAGATATAGGGTAAAATACTGTTGGCTCCGGAGATTTGGCATGCAATGGATATTAACCCATAGTCCCTTACTGATACACCGTTTGAACCTTGCTTACGCCTGATTATGGGCATTCAGAAGCAAACAACTAGATTCATGCCTTCAACAAGGAACACTAAACAGGGTTGAAAAGCACATGACAAGTCCAATGTATGTTTTGGAATGAGAAGTGTTTTTCATTTGGGCCTCCCTAGGTTCCCCTAATGAAGCAAATTATGTGTCATGGAAATGACCCCAATGCCATCATTGGATAAAAATGAATAAGCAAGATAGCATGTCCATGGCTAAAAAAAATTTCGAAGGTTGTTTAATCGAGTCATTTTTCAAAAGTTCATAGCACGTCATAATTGTTAGGATAAAACCCTTAAAAGAATGATATGATATAACAATAAATGGAATTCATTAATATTTACATTATGAGTCTAGTTCTCCTTTGGTTTATTAGGGTTAGTTGAGTTCTCTATTCACATGTGTGCATAAGGGTGTTTTGACAAAAATGCAAGTTTGTACAAGAGCTTGTAAATGGTCTCTTTGGACTAGAATAATTGATTAATTGGAGCCCAATAGGGCGAACTTAATCCATTAGGACCTAAGTGGGCTAGAGTAAGTGATATAAGCCTAAGATGAGTTCAAGTCACTCAAGCCCACGAGAAGCTTATATAACCCCCGCTCTTAAGGGTTAGAGTTTTAATTTAGTTGTCTTATTCACTCCAAAGAGAGGAACGCTCTAGCTACCAATCTTAGAGAGGATTCTACCCCTCTAGTGCTATGATTCAAGGAAGAGTCATTATGGCGAAAGATCGTTGGATTTGTGAGATCTACAACAATTTCTAAGCCTTTGACCTATCTCTTTAGAGACATAATCTAATTTAAGAACATCCAAATCTTAGCTATAATCTTTATTTTCTCAAGATTTATATTATTTATGGTTTTTATTGTCATGGTTTATGCTATGATTAGATTTAGAGAGTCTTAGAACTAGTAGCATGCATCCTAAGTGACCCTCAAGGTTGAGAATGGAGTGATCCAGGGATTCCCAACAATTGGTATCATAGTCTTAGGTTAGGATTTAGCATGCTAGAACTATTCTATGTTGTGTTAATTCTATTTTGCATGGTTATTTTATCCATTCCATGGCCCTAAGGGATGAATGCATGAAGTTTTTTTTTCATGAATATAGATGGATGTGATCATCTTCTTTTGATCTCATAGATGGGTTGTATAACCCATAAGGGAAGTTTGATTGATTGTAAAATGCATTTTCAATTATGTAGATGGGTTGTAAACTCTAGTTTGAAGAAGTGTATGATTTTTTTTTACCAATGTAAAAGTTCAGCTTTTAGTCATCTATGTAACCCTTGAGATGCATGGAAATAATTTAGACCATCACAACACATCCATGGTGGAGAATCCAATGGAAAAAGGTAAGTTTTCCGATGGAATGGAGGCTAAAGATGCAAAAAACTCCTCGATTTTGCAATTGCAACGACAACACTCAAGCACCTTGATTAGTGCTTTAGTGCCCAAATTAGTGCTCTAGTAGCCTTGAGATGGTTCTTAAATGGCGCACCACAGTTTATTGTCTAAAATAGTGCACCTTTGGGAATCCCCTAAACATTGCATTGTATTTGTTTGGATAAAGTTCTTAAAAGTAAGACATTATAATAATGTTATACTTGAGTTTCCACTTATCTATCATTTGCATTGATATTCATTTGAGCATTCATGCATGCATCACTTGCACTTTACATGACTTGAGTTCATTAGGAGTTATACAAAAAATTCAAGTCATGGGTTCCTTTCAAGATTAATGACTTATTCAAAGCTAGTTCATGGACTTAGGCAGTCCATATAAGATTATAGTGCATTGCCTCCAAATTAAAAGCTTTAACCTATGAGTGATACTTTAAGGTGATCATATATTTCCTACAAATTAAGTCACTATTGATTAAGGTTGGTAACAACAAGTATTATCAATAGAGACACCATGATATCTCATGAGATTAAGAAAATGTGTCCCCATGGATGATCCTAAAGACTTGTGATCATGAAATATGTGGTATCGTAGCAATTTTTTCAATGGAACTTGATATATGCTCTTCATGAGCTAGAGTATGTCATTTGATTACATAATAGGAGGATTTGTAACTCAAAGATTAGAGAGATAATCTTAAGAGGTTGATAGCTTGTATCTTATTAGATTATGGACACCAGTTCATAAAGAGTTTGCATGAAGTGGATAGTAGGTCATGAACTTGAGTTCTATTTTGTTGTAATATATATAGGATATTGGAATATAATTGACTTTTTGTAATGAGATGTTGGATCAACTTTGAAATTGGATTGTAAGAGAGCCAATATTTTCCTATGGGTCCTAATGGTCCTCATTCGAACTCTAGATTCACTGTGGTATAATTTTAAAGGTATTTTTGGTTTCTAATTCATATGTGTGCATAAGGGCATATTAGTAAAAATGTAAGGTTACACTAGATCATATGAATGGTCTTTCTAGATTGGGTTGATTAATTAATTGGAGTCCAATATGACTAATTAATTATATAAGACCCAAGTGGGGTAGATTAATTGACCTAAGTTTCAGTTGGGCTCAAGTCACTTAAACCCAAAGGGAAACCTATATAAACCTCCTTAAGAGTTTAGGGTTTCAGTTTTTTACTCTTTTTTTAGAGATTTTAGAGAGAAAACCCTAGCCTTTCCCTTTAAAAAAAGACAACCCTTCTCTTAGGTCAAGATCCATGCAAAGAGTGATTAGACAAAAGATTGTTGGGTCTAAGAGATTTATGACGCCTACAAAGTTTCTTCATTGGATTGGATTTGATCTAGGAACATTCAAATCATAGGTATGATATTTGAACTTTCTAAATCTATTTTGTTTATAGTTTTTATTGACATGTTTTTCCTATGCATTAGATCCAGAGAGCCTTAGGAATAGATTTCATACTCCTTAAAATATTTAAAATTGGGAATGGAGATGTCTTGGTTTCCTTATAGTATTCTCTTGTGATGAAAAAGTATGTAAATTTTTAGCACATTTTTTAAAAACACACCTTGTAGTTTTCAAAAATTACACCCCCATTTATCTTCAATTAAAATAGCATACCTCAATCGTCTAACAAATTGCTAATTCTTATTACAATTTTTTCCTTGACTCAAAAAGTGTGTTGTTCTTCTTAACTTGATAAGTGTGCAATTTTCAAAAATAGGGAAGAAGAATGGGGCACCACCTCACATGAAGTTGGTTGAACATGTCTTCTATAACAACCTCAACCCTATAGAGCATGAGTAGGAGGGGAGGGGAGCAAGGTTTTAGGCCTTGTATGCCATGTTCAAGGAAGAATTCATCAACATTTCTGCCATCATCAAGGAGAATTTTACATGAGCCCACCATCTAAATAAGATCTAAAGACTTATTAAGTATGGGTCATTGGAACCTTTAACCCCATAGGATTTTCTAGTTTGTGATTTCTATATAAAAGGTAAAATGATTAGAAGGCTCTTTTACTACTAAAGGATATAGAGCCAAGAAATGTCTAGAATTAGTGCATACTAACATATGTGGCCCTTTTAATGCCCATGCATGTGAACAATATGATTATGTCTTCAAACAATGCATAACCAAGAGGAGCATGTTATTGAAATTTCCAATATCTTGTATTCAATATCAATTTAATTCAACATCATGTTAAACATTCAATCCAATGTTAGTTTACAATCCTAACTTTACCTTTTTGGGATCACAAATTTCAAAATCAAATTTGGTGCATGTTTATAGAGATGTCAAATGAGTTAAGCTACCTAATTTAGTATGTGGCTTGACAAGCCAAAAGACCGAGTTAGGTCGGCCCAACCCACTTATTGTAGTAGACTGTAGTGGCATGACTCAATCCTTTGGGTTGTGTTAATCCTAAGAGCATGACTCATCATGTCGGCCTTGTGTCAACTCACTTGTCCTATCCAAATATTATTTTTTTTGCTTTTTTCCTCTTTTCATGTCAAATATCATAAACACCCCTTCCAACAACTATATAGTGACTAGTTTGAGGGATAAATAAGTAAATCAATTATTATTTTTATTTTGCATGTCAAAATTTTAAATTATCTCTCTCAACAACTATACGACGACAAGTTTAAAGGATAAATAAATAAATCACTCATTATTATTATTTTGTTCATATCAAATGTTTAAATTACCTCTCTCAACATCTATATAATGACTAGTTTCATGGATAAATAAGTAAATCACTCATTAATGATTTTTCTATAAATATACTCTCATTTTGTTCATTTCTTTGAAATCTATCCAATGTGACTTATTTTTAAAGGTTGAGTGATGCATATGATTGATAGTTGGGTGAGTGCCAACCTGGTGGGGAAGTACTTAAACTATAGTGATGTAATTTGTTAAAAACCCCATATTATTTCATTCCTCGACCTTAGATCATATAGGGTGCATGCATACTATTACTAGACTCTTTAGATCTAAGTACAATGGAAACATGGCATTAAAAACCAATATAAAACATAGATCTAGAGATTGTAAGTTCATACATGTGATTTGGATGTTCCTAGATTGAATTGAGTCTAAAGAAGATTTTGTGGGCATTATAGATCTTCTCTACGCAATGATCTTCCACTTGATCTCTTCCTTCATGGATCTTGGTATAAGATAAGGGTGGGCTTTTTTTCTCTCTTGAGGGTAGCTATGGTTTTCTTTATCTCTCTCTCTCTCTCTCTCTCTCTTTCTCAGACGATGGCAAAAAATCTGAAGACCTAACCCCTAAGAGGGTATTTATGGGTTTCCTTATGGGTTTAAGTAACTTGAGCTCAACTTAAACTTGGGTCACCTAATCCAACCGGTTTTGGTCTTAATTAATTAATTAGCCTTATTAGTCTCCAATTAATTAATTAACTCGATCCAAAAAAGTCAAACATATGTGTCACATGAAATAAGAGTTCAAGCGGGGATCATTAGGATCTATAGGAAAATATTGACTTCCTCAAAATCTATTTCTAAAATTAACTCAACACTGCACCAAAAAGAGTCGATTGCACTCCAATATCCAATGATATTATAACAAGGTAAAGTTTGGGTTTGTGACCTACTATCCATTGCATGTAGACTCCCCATGAATTAGTGTTTGCAATCTAATGAAGTAAATGTTATCATCCTCTTAAAATCACTTCTCTAATTCTCGAGTTACAAATCCTTCTATTATGTGATCAACTGACATACTCTGGTTCACAAGAATATACATCAAATTCTACTTAAGGAATTATTATGACCACAAATTTCATGATCACATGTCCTTAGGATCACTTAAGAAGACACATTATCTCAATCCTATGATATATCATAATGTCTTATATCGAGAATGCCTATTGCCACCATGTACGAAAATTTCGGTAAAAATCGATGATATATCGTGGATATATTGTGTATTGGGAGACATGGAAACGATATCAAGATGTGATATATCGGGAAGACAATATTTCAAAAAAAAAAATTGCCAAAAATTATCAATATATCGATGATATATCGATATATGGCGATAAATCTCTGAATTTTTTTTCTTTTAATCAACATTGACGACATTTTTTCGCCAAAATGTTGAAGATAAATTGTCGATTTTTTTCGAAAAGAATCGCCCAAAATGTCCACTGTACACTTCATGCTGTTGTGGGCCCGTCATCTAGACCAATTGCGTTAATCTCGTCATCTAGCCTAGCTACCTAACTGCCAACATCTAACCTAGTTGCCCAACTAACACGCATGCATCACACAAAAGCAAAGCTGCTATTGGAAAAAATTAAATTTTAAAAAGTTATGGTTGAAGGGGTTTGAACCCAAGACCTAACGTTTGAAGGAGGGAAGGCCATTTCACAAATAACATTAAAAATATTATATATAAAAATATATTTCTTAATACTTATATATATATATATATATATATATATATAGGTTTATAAATTAATACATATTTTTTGTGTATATAGATATCATAGAATCAAATTATTATAAATAAATATATTTTAATTATCATGTATTTTGTATAATAACTAAATACAAAATAAATATCAATTAATAAATAAAATTATCAACATTTTAATAAAAAAATACTTATACATATATTATCATTCCTTTTATGTCATTGAATATATATATATATATATATATAAAATAATTTTAAAATGTCTATTATATTTCTAATTTTATTTTTAAGAGTTTTATCTTACATTTTTCATGAGTTTTGATTAATTTTGAGTCATTGATATTTTGTGTGAAAATATCCATCGATATTTTTTCGATATATTCGATATTTATATAAAATCAAAGTACTGATATATCTGTGATTACTGATATTTTCATCCTTGGTTGCCACTAGCTTCCATCAATAGTGACATAATTTGGAAGGATATATGATCACATTAGAGTCTCACTCATAGGTTAATGCATCATGTTAACTTTAGCACATGTTTAATATTCTCTTAAGGTTGAGAGTTCATGCAGTATAGTAATTTGATGAATCATAACTACCCGATAGCTCATGTTATGATTTATTGTAGTTCTTGTCCAATGTATAACTATACACATTAACACACTCATCATAGAAAGTCATCATGATAACCAAAACAAGTCATTCCTCCAATTATAAGGTAGTATACTATAGTCTCATATGGATTATTAAGTTCATAAATTAGTTGTGAACAACTCATCAATCTTGCAACAAATCCTATGACTTGAATCTTCCTTATAACTCATAATACACCAAAATCATATACAATAAAAGTGATACAAACATTAATGTTTAAAATCAATATCAATGCAAAAAATGGATCCATAAATGAAAATTCAAGTCTAACTTTGTTACATCATATCTTACTTTTAAAGATTCTACTCTAACACAATTCTCACATTTTTTTTTTCATGTAATTAGTTGAAATATTCAATAAAAGGATTATATTTTCTATATTTCATTTTTTTATTCCAACATTTTTTAAAATTTATTATTATCATGATCAACAAAGAATTCAAATATAATTTATATATATATATATATATATATATTTTAAAAAAACAAAAATTTAAATTTCTACAAATTTTATGATTACAAATTTGATAAATATAAAACAAGTGTAATCATTTAAGATATTTGAAGTAACAGAAAGAGATTTCACTTAATAATAAAAAGTTTATAAGAAAATAGAATTACTTGAAAAAATAAATTAAATATTAACAAAGTAAGGTGGCCCACCAAAATGGCCTACTAGAACGATCCACTGACACAACCCACCGACATGACCCATTAACACAACAAGATTGGCCTATTGGCTCATGGGTCATGTTGGGCTACCCATTTGACTTGCATGGGTCAACATGACACGACACAGTTTTCAATTGGATCATGCCTACTCGACACATTGGCCTGTAAAGGCCCATTAAACATTGGGTCATGCCGACCCAGCATGACCCATTTTGTATCTCTACTTGTTTCTACCAACATTGAATTTGATATATCCTTTTGATGAACTGACTAACATAGATTTTCACTCTAATATTGGTTTGGATATTCCTTGCATATTCATTTACTATTATCATTTTAAAATCTGCCTCCTGAACTATTAATTGATGATTTTAGATTTTGTACCAAGTTTTGAAAGTTTGAAAATTCTCTCTAGTAAATAAGAGTGCGTTTGGTAGTATAAAATTTGAACACTTAAAAAGATTAAAAACACTTTCTAAAATCACTATCAAACACACTGTAAATAAGTTTATCCATGGTTTGACATTAGATATCGATCATGTGAACCATCCATGTTATTGTAGATCATGTTATTTTGTTTAGAATATGTATCTAGAATGTTATTTTTGCTTTTTTATTTATTAAATGGTTGGTTAAAAATCAATTTTTTTCCAACTCAAAAGTAGAGATTGAGTTGAACTTAGGAATAGAGGGATATCCTTGGACATTCCCAATCAATGACCCCAAATTAGCTCACTTTTTATTTTAAGAATCACATAGGATTTTTATTTATTTATTTTAATTACAATTTTTCTTTAAAAACAATTAAAATAGGTGATCATCGTAAATTTTCCTCAAAAATAAAACAAAATGTGTGTTTCTAATACGATGGATGAAAGTTTTGATATATATTGGTGATATTTTGATGATATATCATGTATCGGGGCTCACCGACACAAAACAGGTTACCGAAGTTTCCATGAGGTGAAATTTCTAAAAATATCGGCATTTATCACTGATTTTTTGGTATTTATCGGTATTTTACCGATTTTTCGACGATATTGGCCGAAATTTTGGGCGGTCAAAGGGTCAAAGCAGGCTGGCACACGGGCAACGTGGGGCATGGGTCAAAGTAAAAAAAAATGCTACAATTTTCTTTTCTGGGGACTCAAAAACATTCAATCTGCACCCTCACTTACCACTGGGACAAACTTAGCCCTTTTATGAATATAATGCACCAAATGTATATAGATTGAAGGTTATTATATAAATAAAATATTAATAGAATATTTTGAAAAATAAATAAATTATAATTATTTTAAAATTAAATAAAAAATTTTCATTTAATTGATTATCAAAAATATAAAAATTATCATTATAATTTTCTTCATAATTTTTTTAAAATCATTAATATATTAATTAAATATTAAAAAGAATTACATATATCATCATTTATTTTATATCAATTAATACCATTTAATTAAATATATCATAATTTTAATATTAAATATGTTTTAAAATTAAACATTATAATCAAATATGACAATATTATTATCAAATAATATTTGATGTAATTTAATAATCAATATATATTTATATTTTTTATTGATGCATATAATATTATTATCAAATATGATGAATTATATATATATATCAATTTCTTCAACAAAATAACTTTAAAATATCTATTATAATTCTAATTTCATTTCTAATAGTTTTTTCTTACATTTTTATAAGTTTTAATCAAACTTATATCAATAAATATCTTATATCAAAATATTCGTCGATATGTATTCGATATATCTATAAAATCGAAGTACCGATATATCTATAATTAACGATATTTTCATTAATGTTTAATATTAACGAGTTCAACTATAAGTGATGGGACGAAAAATGAAAGATGTGAGTCCACAAGTACAAATGGTATTTTATGTCCTTATCAATATCTTCTAGTCTAAATGAATTGCCAACAACAACCCCATTACTCATAGTATCTAGTTTTACATTTTTATACGTTTTTTTATTTATTTTTCGAAAGAAATCTTTTACTACCAAGCTCTTAAAACTTTTTATGAGGATCAAAAGTTTGGAATACTAATCGTCATGTAACAACTAGTATTAAGTAAATTCAAGGTATTATCGATGACATAATTCAGAATGATATGTCACTTATTTGGGATCACACTTCTCAATGTTTACCCTAACCTACGAAGCTACCTTGACGGATTATGTCATCAATTGCACATTGTCATCCAACCTTATTCTGAGGGGTCGTTAGATATCACTTTTTGAATCTTCTTAGGAGTTATTTTAACTTCAGGTTTGTTCATGACGAGGCCACTTATAAGCCCAACCCGGAATAGAGAGATGAGAAATTACTTGAAATGCTCAGCAAGGCTACATTGATTTGACTGATTTCATCTTTATTAATCTTAAGATAGCATATGTAGTCAATAAATTAGTTACAGCATAGGTATATGGAATCAAATGGGCATGAATTGAAGCCACCAAAAAGGTACACGAGGTTGTCACTGTTGGTCTCTAATCAGAACATCCATCGTGGAGAAGAATGAACTGCACTTTGCTGGGGCTTGCTTGGCTGCTCCGAGTTGTTGTTTCGCTTCTTCATGATTGAGGAGACAGTTGGGCCGAAGTAATCATTACTCCTTTGAGAAGTTGCCCCTTGTGAATGCATCTTTCTCCCTTGGATGAAGCTCCTCTGCTGTTCTAGATATGCCCTGCGAGTCATGGGATTCCTCTGCCCAGTTCCCCATCTGTTATAACTCACACAGCTTTGACTCCTTCCCACCTGTTGAAACCTTCCCTCCCTAGGACTTGTATAGTTTCGGCTCTCAGCAGTTTCTGCAGAGTACATGGTCTCTCCTTCACTGCTATACCCATTCTGCAACTCCGAGATCTCTACGGGGGATGAACTGGACTGGACCTCACTATGGGCCACATTTACTGAACCAGTTGATGCAATCTCAGCATCTGCATCAGACCTGGCCATATCTCTGTTCTCAAACTGCTTTTCTTGCAATCCATCGTCTAGAGAAAGTCCCCTCACATGATTCTCATCCGAGTTTGATGGCAGCGGTTTGGCAATCTGTGGGACAGTAGCTTTGGCCACCTGTGGAGGAAAATTAATATCCAAAAGCTGGATTTGGGAACTTTCCTTCATCCGGACAGGGATTGCAGTCAACTTTGGTGATTCATATATTTCAGGAGTTGGGATTCCCTGCAGATGGGTAGCATGGGGATCAGTTGTATGGACCACCTCTTCAAATGTGTTTGCGGCAGTGGAACAGGTAGCAGGCCCATGTTGATCTCTAGCTTTTGAGATTATATTTGATGATGATGGGGTTCCATCATTGTCTGCATCAGTTGATTTGAAGACTCGCCGCATGGTGAAGGAAGTACAAGAATGCTCACTCTTCTGACCAGTGGACATCAATCGAATAAGTGGTAACTTGGGTTTGTTGAGTTCGTCAAGACTACCCTCCCAATGCTGGTTTAACCAATCACAGATGATGGGAATGGGGATGCCAAATTGCATGGGAAGATCTTTCTTCCATGATGATGAAGATGACGATGAAGTTGAGGAGGATTTGGTGTTTGGCGATGTAGCTAGTTTCATAGGATCGCAAATCATGAATGCGAGATTGCCTTGTGCATCGAAACCAGCAGACCCAGGACTCCAAGTTACTCCATCAGTTGACATTTTTATGAGATTGTCAGTGGCAATCACTACTTTTCCTTCACCAACTGTTAATTCCTTTTTCTCTGTGTAACCCAAGAGGTAAACCACACTGCCCAGATCCAGATTTGGTTTAGAACAGGTCTTCAAGTAGTGAGGCTGCTGACCCTGGGCATTCGAGTCTCCATCCACAGTATCTAAACCAACTATTGTAAGATCAAGAACAGAGCTGGTGATGAAAAACCTGCAACAAGATGAAAGACATCAGAAAATCCATTCCAGTGAATAGTCTTCAATGGACTGTAGCCCATTCTAGAGGAAAGTCTACACATCTTTCATTACCTTAAAAGTCTGAACAGAATGTATAAGGTGATAAGGCATGTGTTATGATAAGTAGAAATTTGGTAAAGAAATACATGGGGGAAGGAGACAGCATTCTAGCAAGACAAAAACTACTAAGGCACACAAGCAAAAAGACTAATCACCAACTATATACAACAACAAACCAAACATTATAAAAACACAGCCTCAGAAAAGCCTCCTAAAATCTGAGAAGCCATTTGAACACTAGCTATTGAATTCTCTTCCAAAACACTCCCATCAGATATTTCAGTCTCTTTCCAAAAGAGAAAAAAAAAAAAAAAAAAGCAATAACAATTTTCCTTTAGGGCATAGGGCCTCCTCTATCAGGACTATCTACCATCTGTGAAGGGCCTCTATTGCATTATTGCAGATGCTGGGGCATTTAATAGCCAATCTACTAATCAAAAGTAGTGGCACATATGAAAGGAAACAACTCTTTTTAAGGATTTGTTACTGAGAGATTGGCAAATAGTGGATAGGAATTTGCTGCAAACACTACAAAAACAGAAGTTCTCTGGACTCATTTCATAGATCTAATTGTACCCATAGTTATGACATGAGAAAGGGAGACACATACATAGGGCAAAGGTTTCCTAGAGCCAAGTCACCAGGTGCAGCTCAAGGTGCATGCCTGAATAAAGCGGTGGCACAACCAATACATTTATCATTCCATATATATATAATATCAGGATTTGCAATTATGCACTAAACTCAAAAGGATAAAAATGATATTGAAGAAATTATCAAAAGGGCTATATTTGCTAGAGAATTGGGAGTTCCTATCATAATGCATGACTACTTAACAGGGGGATTCACTGCAAATACTAGCTTGGTTCATTATTGCCGAGATAATGGCCTACTTCTTCACATCCATCATGCAATGCATGCAGTTATTGATAGACAGAAGAATCATGGTATACACTTTCGTGTACTAGTTCATAAAACAAGTACATAAAATTGCCAAAACAATGTTAACATAGAGCATTAATAAATATCTAGAATTAACCTAATGCTCAATAATATTATAATTAAAATAGAAAGCAGAGTATTATTAAAGATCAACCAGGCATTAGACAAATATACAACACTATCTAATGTCAAAGTAAGAACAAAGGCTTTTGAGATAAAAAGACCATATATAGAAACCTTACCCAAAAATAAATAAACAAAGCCGTTTCAGTAAACAGTTTAGAAGAAAAAATTTAAAGATAATTTCATGAAAAAAACTGAACAAAAGAAGAAGCATCACCTGAAACCATGGCTTTCTCCAACCTTTCATGGAATGGAAAGATAAAAAACAAGGTTTAAAACAATTGCACCTTGGACTTTGCCCAAAAGTTGCACCCTTTGGGCTTACAGTGGTGTCTTTTTAAAGGTGCCTAGCCTGAGGCAAAGTAAGGTGCCCCATATATCTCTCTGTTGTGTGTGATATATATATATATATATATATATATGTATGTATGTATGTATATAAAGGTATGACACTATCAATTATTCTTGCACATGAAAGAAGGCCAAGGAAGATTCTAAAAATGCCAATAATACTTTGGATTATCGTATTTATGTCCACCTTGCAACAGATACCAAATAAATAACATAAACCACTTTATTACTGTGTGGAGAGAAACAGAGAGGCAAATATTCCTTCTGTTTTAGTCTTGCAGCAGTTGAGCACTGATTGGAGAGATTTTGCTGTCAGACTCTGTTACATATCACACTTTTTGTTTGTTAAGTTTTTCCTTTTCTGGCTTTTGCCATTTCCCTTTGTTTGAGGGATTCCTCATTCTTCTGTCTTTTATTGTTCCTTTAACAACACTCCAGTCCCTTATCAAGGAAATAAATGAAGCTGCAGTCAAGTCAGTCCTAGAGAGAATGCTTTCCATTTACTCCATTTGCAAACTGGAATAGAGAGGAAGAAACTTAACCAAGCAAAGGAAAGAAAGGAAAATAAATATAAATTCCTTTCTCTTGTTGAGTCTGAAGGAATAGCTTTTCCCTTCAATGTATGAAAACTAAAAATAAATAACAAAAAAGCTTGGGATCAAATTAGTAAAGTTTAGTCTTGAATTATTAGATTTGAATTCCTTCAGATCCAATTCCACCGACTTCTCAGCAGGAATCAATACATCACAAATTTCCATCCAAATTCCTCATAATTCCATTCCAATCAACGACTTCACCTGTCACAAAATGGGAGAGGAGATTTTACTGTTGCTTTTATTTTCCCATTTTTAGTTATGTTTTCATGGCGCTTCACCAATTTTGCCAAACTAATAATTGAGCAATCCAAACCCAGACTACATTTGTATTCACATCTAGAACATTTTTTTACCATATTAACATGCCTGTCAATGTTAAATATATTTGTCCTATTGATAAATGATAAGTAAAAACATTAAATTCATCTTTTAACTAGCAAGAACAAACTAGCTAACCATGTATAGAGAGACCCAAAAAAAAAAAAAATGGAAAAAAAAAAATGCATATAGGAATACTGGACATTGGAGCTCTAAGCAAAATATTTTTGAGTGGAGTGGAGTAGTAGAAAAGGACACATCACCATCAGAAGTTAGAACCTAGTAACCCCCTAGAATCAATAAGCATATGCCATGCTTTATCAACCAACTATATTAAAAGCCAGGGACTACTATATTACAACCCCCTAGAATCTAGTTTTTGTCTCTTTTTTGGATGCCAAGGATTGTGCAATTAAGGTTGAAAAAAATTCAAAGGGACTTCCTTTGGGGAGGCAGGACCTTTGAAAGTAAGCCTCATTTGGTGAAGTGGGATACCGTTTGCTCTAACAGAACGAAGGGGGGCCTAGGTGTTATACGCCTTCACTCGCTTAACAAGGCCCTCCTTTGTAAGTGGAATTGGCATTTTGCTTCAAAAAGGGAGGCCTTTTGGAGACAAATCATTTGTGGTAAATACGGGGAAGTGGAAGGGGGTGGGTGCTCTAAAGAAGCGAGAGGAGACTATGGTGTTGGGTTATGGAAATCCATAGGGAAGTTGTGGGATTTAGTTAGTTGTAGATTGTCCTTTTCAGCGGGCAATGGAAGAAGAATAAAGTTTTGGAAAGATAAATGGTGCGGGAATGAGCCGTTAAATGTTTCTTTTCCTTCCTTATTTGCCCTTTCTAGATCTAAAGAAGCTTGGGTGGTGAAGTTGTGGCAGCACTCTAATGAGAGGGGTGGCTGGAATCCTAACTTCCCGAGGCCTCTAAATGATTGGGAGATTGTCATTGTGGAACGCTTTTTGGCAAGACTTCAAGTTAAAGTGGTAGATGAGGACAAAGAGGATAAGGTGTGTTGGGTTGAAACAAAGAGTGAGATTTTCTCTGTTAAATCACTTTATGCTAGCCTAGAGACAGGAGGTGCAGTGCAGTTCCCAACTAGTGTTGTGTGGAATGCGTGGGTTCAACCTAAGGCAAGCTTTTTTGCATGGGAGGTGACATGGGGAAAAGCTTTAACTCTTGACCAACTTCAAAGGAGGGGTGGTCTTTGGCTAATCGCTATTTCCTATGTCTGTCTCATGAGGAGTCAATTGACCACATCCTTTTGCATTGTGGCAAGGCAAGGGTGTTGTGGGAGCTATTATTCTTTCTTTTCAAAGTTTATTGGGCGATGCAGTCTACTATTAGAGAGATTTTGTTAGGTTGACATGGTTCATTTGTTGGAAGAAAGCGGAAAAAAGTTTGGAAGACAACACCTTTATGCCTCTTTTGGACAATTTGGAAAGAGAGAAATAGAAGATCTTTTGAGAAAGTGAAGCTCTCAATTCAAAGGCTGAAATTCTTGTTTTTGTGTAAGACCAAAATGTTTATAGGTGAAAGATTGATGTCCATAGTTGATTTCATTGACTGGTTGGGGTCGGTTTGAGGGAGGGACTAGCTTTTTGTTTTCTATTTTTTTTTTTTTGGCACTTTTCGGTAGTCATTATATACATCGTGTGTACTTTGGTGCTTCCTATTTGGCTCTTTTTAATACAAATCTCATTTACTGATAAAATAAATAAATAAATAAAAATCCAGGTATACATGCAGGTCAATTTCTCAGCATGGAAAATGTCCAAGGGGATAATGTACAATGGGGATAAGAATCTAAAATTTAAAAATAACATAAAATCCCAAGGAATTAATCAATTTCCTTTATGATGCTCAGATATCTGAACTATCAGCATTCAAAGCCTTAATTTTAGGGATGAAAAACACCTTGTCTAATTGATCAAGCAAAAAAAATTCCATACTGGCATAATTCATATACATCTTGACCAAATTCACTTAAATGTAACTAAAAAAGCACAATTGCCATATTTATATTCACTTACAGTCAAATAAATGAAAACAAATCTACTTCAAAAAAGAAGCAATTTTTTGGCTGCTGAAAGAACCAGGGAAAATAGAAGGAAACCAATTTATTATCTTATGGTTGAATGTTGTTTTGGTTTCCAGAAAAATTTAAAAATTTTCCCATTAGTAGCCTAGGGTTTTTTACAATGATAAAGCCCCTCTGTTCTTTTCTATTTCAGCAAGATAACAAACATGCCAAAGGAGCATACTCAAGTACATATAGTATACCTGCCACACCACAAGGGCAACAGACACTTATTTAAGTAAAAGTTTCTAATTTTTCATTACTAGTGGTACCTGAACCTGCAGACTCTACATGTCTGAATTAGAAAACAGTTAATATCAGAATCTCATTTGATTTAGCTGTGTTAGACAACCACAACGTATATTGTGCACTCCAACACCCTCTCTCACTACGAGGTAAAAATAGGGGTTCACATAGGGGCATAATAAAGTAGGGAAATAAATATGCGGTGAGGTTCGAACACATGACTTCCTGCCAAAGCCATACAAGGCTTTAATACCAAGTTAGACAACCAATTTCCCCAAAAAGCTTAAGCTCAAAGGATTTTGGCACACAGTGCATATCATACACTCCAATAAGCCACATGGGTTATAAAGTTCAACATATGTCCCTCTTTGACTGAATAGAATAAATTATGTAGCCTGTGCTGTAATAGTACAGACTTGTAGATTGTTGTGAATCAAGATTCCAGTAATCCTAAAACATAGATGTGTTCACCAGGTTGACGCATATGTCTGAAACTCAGTCGGAAACCTAATGGTCTTGTCTCTGAGACATCAAAGCATGTAGTTGTCAATTGATCTTCAATTATACTAATTGACATAGTAAATAACTTCCTCTTATACAACCGGCAGCCATTAATTCTGTCACCAACACTTCCCCACAAAGCCCTTATATTAAAAAATCCAACCGAACATACCTCCTTCTGAATTCAACATCAATACCTTGTACTAAAGCACAATATCTAAAATTTTCCTTAAAACTTCATCATTTAGGGGATTCAGCACAGCGAGAGATAATGTTAATTCCTTGTCAGATTTTGTAGATACCTTAGACTCAGCTTAATTGGGGTTTGTTTTTGTTTAGTGTTGGTAGCTTGGCGTACCCAATGCCTTGTACAATCCTGAATACTTGTTCCGCCCCTTTTCCAAATAGGCCTTGTATAATTTATTTGCCCACTAAGATAAAATCACATCTAAACCTGGTGAGATGCAAGAATAAATGCAGCCCCTGTGCATCAATTAAGACTCAGAAACCCATCTAAAATGTGCACTCTCTCTTGTCAGAAAGGTGGAAAGAAAGAAGTGTTAAAATGTGTAATGGCATTGACAGCTCCAAATCCAAATAAATGATTTGGTGAAATCGAAATCTATGCCTAAAACGCGCATTCTCATGTTTGGTTGGCGAGAAAAGACAAGAAAAATGTAAATGTTAAAGAAGGAGAAGGAGAAAGTGAAACCTGTGAGGGAAGAGGGTGGCGGGGACGCCGTCCTGGAGGCGGATCTCGGAGGCCTCGGCGGCGGCGAGGGAGGGGAGGTTGACGTGAGTGGTGAGGAGGAGGTTGCGATGGATGAGGAAGCCGGTGGCGGAGGAGGAGGAGGAAATGGTGGCCATGGCGGGGCCTTTGGCAGTGAAAATGTTGGCCTTCATCCGCTCAGACTTGCCAGCGCCTTTGCAGAAGCACCATGATTCTCCCAATACCCCCATTGTCCTCTCTTTGTTTCTTTCCTTGAGCTTCAGATCTACACTTGCTCCTCCTCTTCACCTCATTTTCACTCGCAATCACATTGAAAGAAATGGACAACACAGGAAACCGCATCAACTGCGTGGATGGATGGATAGATTTGGATTGGGTTTCTTTAATTTTTCAATCTATTCACTATTTTAACACTCGAGACGTTCATACTCTCTCCTCTCTCTTGTTTCCCTTTTTGTCTCCTTTCGCTTTGTTTTTTTCACTTTTGTTCACTTCAGAGTTCAGATCTTGTATTAACTGGTAATCATATAGGCTATGTGGTTACCTAATAATGATAGCAAATCCCGGAAAGTCCTCCGATTCTAAGTTGTATTTGGAATTTAAAATTAAACTTTAATATGGTAATAATTACTTTTATTTTTACTAAAAAAATATAATTAATTAGTTAAAACGATGAAATAATCCTCAAATTTACCCGATTGGTAAAGTGCGGCCTTAGTAAGTGGTACATTATCTAGGGTTCTTACTCGATACTGGGTGTTGTGGTGCAATTAACACCTTGAGGTTTAGGTCTCCATAAAGAGTCATAAGGACTTGACGGTAAAAGGTTCCTCAATTATTAAAAATAATAATAATAATAATCCTTAAATTTATTAATATAACATTTTTCATTTTTTACTTAAAAAATATCATATTTTTTACATGTCTTTTACCATTTCAAGTATTTGCACGTAAATTTTAAAAGAAAAAATATTTTTATAAGAAAATAATAAAGATATTTTTATTAAAATGAACCGAAAAAACAAAAGGTTAAATTTCCAAAATTAGGTTTTCAATAACCCCTTTAATTGGATAACCCTTAAATAACATGAGTTACATAATAAAGCTTCAAATCATCATTCCTTTTTTCTTTGTATTTTTACCGTCAACTTTTTCAACATGGAAGAATAAAATTTTATGATGTATTTGAAAACTGTTTTTTAAAACAAGTTTTTTTAATTTTAAAAACATATTTGACAAATTTTTTAAAACAAAAGGTTTAAAAAATTGTTTAGAAATCAGATTGAATAACATATTTAAGATATTTTTTATAAAGTGTTTTTAAAAACATTTGAAAATACACTATAAAACAATTTTTTATATTGGGATAAAAATATTTTTTATATTTGATTTTTTTTTTAAATAAGTAGATAAAAGAGGGCGTTGGAGAGTGATTCTAAAAAATGTTTTAATTTTTTTTTAAAATATTAAAAAAACTAGAAATACTTCCTAAAATGTACTTTAATTTTCATATGTAAAATACATTCATCATGAATGAGTCGATAAAACTATTTTTTATATTAAAATTTTTTTAAACAAAATTTTATTATCATAGCTCACCCTTGTAATTTTAATTCTGTATTTCTTTTTTGGTATTTCCACTAGTAACATTTTCTTCTTAAAAAATTTTTTTTTCTCCTTTTTCCTTAACAATAAGAGTAAGGGGTTATTTCCAACTATTTCAAAAATTATTCTAAAAAAACACATTCTTTAATGTTTTTCATAATAAAAGTCTGTTTTGAAATTTGGAGTATTTTCAACTTATTTTCTATATTTTTAAATATTTTTTTAAAATAAATTTTATATATAATACTTTATTTTTAGTTATTTTTTATATATGTCTCATTATTTTTAAAAATAAGGAAAACAATTTAAAACAAATTATAAAAAAAAATTATTTTTTTATTTTTTTAAGAATAAAAAATTATTTTTTATTTTCTACTTATCAAACATATTTTTCTATCTTTTGTTCTAAAAAAACAGTAACAAACAAGGCTTAAGACACTAAAATTTTGACAATTTGCCCAATTACTTCAAACTAATTAGAAAATAGGTTAATGTTGATCTATCATGCTATGTTTGGTTCTCAAAAAGTACTCAAAAAAGAAAAAAAATGTTAAGGAAAATGATCTTCTCATATTTAATTATTCTATAAAAAAAATATAAAGAAAATAAAATATGATTAAAACTAGTTAAAAAATTATATATTTTCAAATTATTTAATATTAAAATAAGTTAAATGAGTTTGAAGTAGAAAAAATAAAAATAATTTATAGACTTTGAATTTATTTTTTATTTTTCTTCATTTTTTTCTTTTATACTTTTTTTTTCTCTATTTTATTTTCTTTACATTTTCCTTCAAATTTTCTAGAAACCAAATATAGCCCGTAAGTCACAAAGCAAATTATTTTTATCTTATTTTGGGAAAGCTTTATTTTTACACCATAAGGTGAGCAAATTTTAAAATATTTTCATTCAAATAAAACATCATTCCATTTTAGCAAAGTTATATGCAAACAAAAAAAAATGAAAAATCTATCACAAACTTCAATATTAAATAATCAAGTATGTTAACTGTAAATAAAATCAAATTCTTTTTTTTCTCTTTTAATAAAATTGCATTTAATAATAATAAACATAAATGACTTTCTTGAAAATTGAATATAAATGAAATTGAATCAAATCATTTATCGAAAATAAATTGAAACTTTTTTAAAAAATAAATAGATTGAAATCACTAACTCAAAATTGTTTTTGTTTAAATGCAAATAAATTCTTTTAAAATTTCTTAAAATTACATCATGACATTTTAAAATTTCTTAAAATTACATCATGACATTTGAAATAATAAAAAAATTAATAAATCGATTAGTGTTTTTTTTTTTTTTTTTTGTCTATTCTTGTAATTTGATTTTTACTATGACTTATACATATTTATTTATATGATTCTTTTTCTCGGTATCCATAATCAATTAATTAATTGTCACAGTTCCTTCCATTCATTCAGTAGAGATCGTAGGTATACAGGCTTAGAGAAGTGTTATGACTTATCACCGTACCTTCCCAATAAGTATTCTAACCCCCGAATTTAGACTTGATCTTTATAGATATATCTTTTCTAAATAAGGAGTGCTTTTTTTTTCTCTCTTTTAAAAAATAAACTAAAATAAGTGGTGACTCCAACTTTTTCAAAAGAATCAAAATTTTCATTGATAAAAGCAAGTTTCGGTGTTCGAGTGGAAACGTACATGAAAAATGTAAATTCACATTAATCTACAAATTTGAGAAGATATGTATAAAAAATAAATAAGAAGAAAGAGAAAAATGACAAGATCTACCTAATATTATTCAATTTTATAATTATTATTATTTTCTTTGCGCAAACATACAACTTTTCAATTATAGATGGTTGAAAATTCTTTTCGTAGGACTATAAATGTGTTTGTAAAATATTATTGGAGAAGATAACTCTTTACACTTAATTTTTTTAACAAAATTATTAATGTGTTTTAAATTTAGGTTAATTTCATTGAGACCCCTTAAAGGTTGGATATAAATACACTCACTCATCATTGATTTCAAATTTCATTAATTAGTACCCCTATAAATTTATTTTGTTTATCAAATTTATTTTTTAAAGAGATTTTGAGTAAAATATTTTAAATATGAGTATTTAACAATTCTTTAACAACTAAATTTTATTATTTTAAAAATAAAATTTATATATAAAATAAGTTTATAAAAATGCTAACTAACAAAATTTGAAACTTGTGGTGACTTAGTGTATTTACAATAAACCTCGAGAGGTCTCAATGAAATTAACCCAATTTTAACCAACAACACATAATCATTTTAATTTAGGAAATATATTGATATTTGAATATCATATTTGATCAAGTTAAAAATTAACTACTAAAAATATAGTGAATTATAAGTTTAAAAGTTGTAATTATTGATATCATTTCAAGCTCACTTAAAATATTTTTGGCATTACGAGTATTCATAAATTATGATTCCCATAAAATGTTGAGGAAAAAAATTATTAAGGAAAATATAAAAGAAAAGAAAATAAAATAAAATACAATTAAAATTTGTTAGAAATTTTTATATTTTAAAATTATTTAATTTTTATATTATGAAAAAAATAAGTGAAATGAATTTGAAAAAACGTATAAAACTAATTTATTAACTTTGAATGCATTTTATTTTATTTGGTTTATTTTCCTCACATTTTCTTTCAAATTTTAAAAGAATCTAGCATAGTTTATGTGTTTATTACAATTCAAATAAAATTATAATAAGTTTAGGATGCATTTGGCATATAGGAATTGGAAATGAGAATGAGAAACTCATTTTATTTCCTTTATTATTGTTTTTGAATTACTTATTAAAAATATAAATAAAAACAAAAAATTATTATCATGAATATTGAAACTCCCTTTTGTATAAATTTTGATTCCCTTCTCTTATAATTTTATAGAGATTTAGATTCCACTTTTTCATGTCATATTTTGCTATACCCATGTTCCTATTGCTATTCTCATTCTTGCATGTCAAGTATAATCTCAAGAATAAAAGATTCTCTCTCTCTCTCTCTCTCTCTCTCTCTCTCTATATAAATATATATATATATATATATATATATATATATATATATATATATTTGTGGTGAATCCATGAGATATGAAAGCCAAATCACATGTATGGTCTAAGAAATTTGATTGATATTGACCTTTGAAATTCATCACATCACAGACTTCTTCTTCATGCACTTCTCAAGTATTATTATTGATTATAAAAATAAACTTCTCCCTCTAGTGGCAAAGGCATGGCTTATAGGACTGTTTTCTTAAACAAACTTTGTGGACAAGTTTGGATCACGAATTTTTTTTTTTAATTCCAAGCTGTTTCCTCCAATAATATTTCTAGGAATCCCTTCCCACAAATTACTCCCTCCTTCCCATAAATAATAAATTAAAAATACATTTAATATTTAAAAATATTTTTCTTGAAATATATTAAATAGTTGAAAATTTATTAAAAAATCACGTTTAAAATCTAAATAAGCAATTCAAGCAAATTTTTAATTAGTATTTAATAGTTTTTTTTAGAAATTACTTTTATTACATATTAATTAAAAATATCAATAAAACACTTTTTTCTTATCTTCAAATACAAAGTGATTTTCTATAAATGTGTATTTTGATATAAGTGCTATTAATAAAAAAATTTCATTAGTATTGATAAAAATTTTACATTCACTTGTATATAAGGAGATACCCAAGAATCTTAATCTGATTGTTTCACCGGCAAGTTTTATGCCATAAGTTGTGAATGAAATTATAAATATAAGAACCACTTAAAGTTTCACAATACAAGAACTTTGACAGTTGTTTTTACAATAAATAAATAAATAAATAAATAACTTTAAAGATGAAGAAAACTCTCTTTTGTTGTCCAAAAATAAAAAAATGCATAATTTTTCTTTGTTTTTTCTTTTTATCATTTTTTTTTCAATAGTAGTTCGTGGGTAGTTAAAAAAACTCCCACAAACTGCTCCCTTTACCTTTCTTTTTAAAAAAAAAAAAAAAAAAATTAAATATTAGGTCGAGTTAGGACAATCGACTTAGGGCACCCAAAACCATGTCCAACACTTATATTAACCAACTAAATTATTATAAAGGTTCTACTTAATTTCGTAAGCCTTTTGTCATTTTCAATCAACTAAAAATTTGAAGCTCCCTACGTATCTAAAAATATGAGGAGCGTGTCACAACAAAAGGATAGGGCTGCAACTCGAGCAGGTGGCTGGGTTGATGTTTAACTCGAGTCCAACCCAAATTAAGAAACAATAAACTCAATCTCAACCCAACCTGACCTCCAATCCTAGGAACTCAACCCAAGCCCAACCTAACCTCATTTTTCTAAACTCGGGTTGAACTTTGGTTGGTTGAGTTAAACTCGAGTTGATCAGGTTAAATTCAGGTTGATCGGGTTAGACTTGGATTGATTGGGTTGTATAATTCAAAATCCATATATACTAGTTTTTTAAAAACTTTATATATATATATATATATATGTATATATATTGGTTTGAACTCTGGATGGTTGAGTTAAATTCGAGTTGATCAGGTTAAATTCAAGTTGAGCAGGTTAGACTTGGATTGATTGGGTTGTATAATTCAAAATCCATCTATATTGGTTTTTTAAAAACTTTATATATTTCTACAAAAATTTAAATAATAAATAATACAAAATTTTCAATATAATAATAAAAAGTAAAAATAAACTTATATATCTTTTTTGAAAAATAAAAAATATATATATGAAAAAAGAAAATTAAACTTATAAATTTTTTTAAAAAAATGAAAGTATATGATATAATTATAATTTGATATTTTTTTCTTTAAAATAAAAAAATGAAAATGAATATTATCATATAAAATAATAAATATTATAGAAGCATTAAATTGGGCTCAAGTGAGGCTTTGGTTGTCTAAACCATGGTCCGAACCCAACCCAAATTGAGCTTAGGTTGAGAAAATTTAACCCAAGCTCAACCCGAGTAATGAAAATGTTTGTCCAAACTCACTCAAATATCGAGTTGGGCCAACCCATCCAAGTTACACCCTTACAAAAGGATGGTCTCTTATGCATTTCATTCTTTCCAAAAAGGAAAAAAAATAAAAAAAAAATAGCCCCATCATGGTGAACCTTTCTTTGTGATAGGGATGAGGTAGATGCCTCCTAATCAAGGGGTGGATCGAATTGGAGTTTCCTTAGGTAGCCACCAACCTACAGTTATCCTTAAACTTCCATCCTTGGTAGAGAAGAAGCAAACAAAGGTACACTTGCTTCTTGTCTTATTTTCTTTTGTGAACTAGGATGACTCAACAATTAAGTCAGATTGGAACAACATTTTAAGAGAATATATTACTCATCTTCCAAGACAAGGGGAAGGACAACTTTTGATCTACTTATTATAGCCTAGAAAGAAAAATGTCGTCTTGGTGTTCCCTACTACTCCGATCTCTCCTACACCTAGAACATTCTTTATTTATTAACTATAGGATCCTTGGACATGGAAAAGATTTTGATTTATTTGCATATATGATTTTTATTTCCTTATATATGGATGAAGTATTTATTTTTAAATATTTTTGGAAATTTCATGAGGGAGAATTTATTTTTTAAGAAAATTACCAAAATATTAGTAAAACTATTTTTGTTCAAAATAATAAGCATGAGAGGGCCTTTGGCAAGCCTATCTACAAGATCAAGCCTATCTCGATTTTGGTCTATCACCACACTAAAGATGGGTTGGCCTAGTGAATTAAGGGATTTAGATTTTCATCATCATCTTAAGACCCATCTTGATTTTTGGTCATCACCATCCAAATAGTGGGTTGGGCCAAGGAATCAAGGATTGCAGATTTTCTTAAGGACAAGACTAGATATGTTAGTAAGAGTGGTCAATTATAAAGATGAAACTCTCACTTAGTAACATTGATGTTAAGAATCTTCGTTGTATGCTTAACTTAGATATGAAGTGATAAAATCATTTAAAGTGGTTTGTAGTTTCAAGACAAAGAGATTAATTAGAGAGGGTCTCTATGTAGTAATAAGATCACAACCTGCCTATAGTAGACTTGATTTTTTGTTATATACTATGATATTTGTGTAGATAAATGTAGAAATTTAAGAGCACTACATTATTGCTCAACTTACCACCTACCTTGAATTCTTAATGATTAATGCATATTAATTATTATTATTATAGATATCATGTCTATTATTCCTATCATCTCTCATTCTCACAATTAAGTAATGGACCAGACCTAATTATGTGTATTGGAAAAGAAATTTGGACATAATTCTCAAATCAAAAGAGCTAAAATGGGTAACTCAAGAATTTGCTCTCATTAACCCTTAATGAATAATTATCACAGGAAGAGAGGGATGTTTATCATAGATGGTATAAGGCATATCAAAAGGCCAACTGTATCATGTTGGGAATCTTGGATTACTCTATTCTTTGCTCTTAGATCTCATAGGGTGCATATTATCTATCCTTAAGACTCTCTAGATCTAAGGCAATGGAAAAGAATGGTTTTAAAAACCACAATACATATTACATCTAGAGATAGAAACTTAAATTTGTGATTTGGATGTTCTTATAAAATCTCATTCAATAAAGATATCGAAACTACAGTAGTCATTGTAGTTCTTGTCTACTTAAGAGTCTTCTACCCAATCTTTCCTTTCATGGTTTTTAGATGGAAATGATAAACTAGAGAATAAGAAATTAAACATTGGAAAGCTAAACTCAATTCTTAAATAGTATAAACTGGAATTTAATGAGAATAATACAAATATTCTTTGAATGAAAATCAAGGAAAAATAATTTTCAAAAGCAAAATGAAACAAGAAAGAAAAAAAAATTGTAAAACCTAGAAACCAATAAAGAGTTCAAAGATGCCTTTTCCAAGATCTAAATTCCCTAATATTGTTGGTGAATGTAGTAGATGAAGCCTCTTCCATGGGAAAAGATCTAAACCCCCAAAATGGCCCAAAATTTCTCTTTTTATATCACTCGCAAGTCAACCCTAAGTTTTTTCCCACATGAGAGCATCTCCCCTACACATGATAAAAGCCTAGGAATGGTTTGGAATTAGTAAACCATTGGGCCTAGTCCATTGTTGGGATTGAGCCCCTAAAAGCAAGACATGATGTAACAAAGTTAGACTTAACTATCCCCTAATTATCCCTTTGGTGTATTGACATTGATTTGAACATCCAGTCCATATCTTTTACAATGTACATGACTTGGGTACATTAGGAGTTGCATAGAAGATACAAGTCATGGGTTCCCTGTAAGTAGATAAGTTGTCCACAGTTGATTTATGAATTTGGGCAATCTAGTAGAAATTGTAGTACACCACCTCATAATTGGAGAGATGACTTATCTTGGCTGTTGGGATGGGTTTCCAATGGTGAGTGTACTAGTGTATGTGATGCACATTGGATAGGACTTATGGTGAATCATTATGCAAGGCTATCAATTGTCATGATTCACCAAGTTACTATACTACATGGACTTTCAACCTTGATGGGATATTGAGTCTGTGCCAAAATAAAAAAAAGGCTTTGACATATGGGTGAGATCCTAAAGTAGTCATATATCCCTATGGATTGGGTTACTATTGATGGAGGCTGGTGGCAACGGGTATTCTCAATATAGTCACCATGATATCTCATGAGATTAAGACAGTATGTCCCATTGGATGATTTAGAAGACATGTGATCATTAAATCTGTGGCTACAGTAATTCCTTTAGTATAATTTAACATATACTCCTTGGAGCTGGAGCATGTGATTTGATCAAATAATAAGTGGGATATGTGACTCAATGATTTGAGAGGTAATCTTGATAGGTGATAGCACTACCTTGTTAGATTACGAACACCAATCCATAGGGAGTTTGCATGTAGTGGATAGTAGGTCATGGACCCGAACACTTAGTGTCTCATTGTTATTTACATAGGATACTAGAGTTTAGTTTATTTTCTGTAGTGGGATGTGGAATCTACTTTAGAATTGGATTCTAAAGGAGCTAGTACTTCTATGGTCATAGTGGTTCCCGCTTTAATTTCATATACCTTGTTAGCACGGATTATGAGGGTCGAATTGACTCTAGGTTCACTTTTGTGCATTAGGGTGTTTTGGTAACTATGCAAGGTTGCATAGGGGTAAGTGAACAAGATCTTTAAATTGGGCTAATTGATTAATTAGTAGACCCTATTGGGTTAATTAATCAATTAGGACCTATTTTGGGCTAGATTAAGTTACCCAAACCCATATAAGGTCAAGTCACTTAAACCCAATTAGGATCCTTATAAATACCCCTTAGGGATTACGGTCTCTAGCTATAAATTTTGTCTTCCACCATTTAGAGAAAAAGAGAGTCATAGCCTCCACATTCCTTTCCTCCCCATCGAAAGTGTGCCAAGAATAAGGTTGAGTCATCGGGCAAAAGATCGTGGGTTTACAAAACTTCCAACAACTTCAAGGTTGCCTTCAACACTTAGAATTTAAGGTTTGGGAACATCCAAATCTAAATATTAGTACTTTAACCCTAAAAGATTATTTTTAAAAAAAAATTGGTATTGCTTCCATTGCTTAGATCTAAGATGTCAAAACCATTTCCTTGTGTTTAAACATCAAGAAGTTCACTTACACTCTAAGAAACAAAAGATAGGGTGATAGAGTTTTAGTGGGAGTAAAAAAAGTCCACAACTAAATATAATAAATAGGCGCACAAATATTTTACCCACATCTAAAGGTATAAGTACAAGTGGGAAATTTTCTGGGGAAAATCTATAGTAATGCTCACTTTTGGCACCGTGTTTAGAGGGATAATTTTATATACCTATATAGCTGCAGTGATGTATTGACCTCAATTATACACATCCCTATAGTGGCATTGAACAGTGGTCGCTGCTACATGTATTTAATCCACACGGGCTCAATTGATGCAATATATCCCATATAAAAGTTAGCCAAACACCTCATCTCAAAACCCCTCGGTAGCCAAACTCCTTAGTGTGAGACCCTGTTCTTTTTTACTACGATTCACCTTTTTCCATTTTGCATTTCCTTATTTTGTTGATTGTTTCGCCTATTGTCTATGTTTCAGGTCTAAAACTAAGCCCTATGATTGAATAGGATCTACTAATTTTAATGGTTTTGTGAGATTCGATTTGCTAATTCGATCCTTAAGGTATGTTATGATTTTATGTCCTACAATTCAATGAAATCTTATTGTCTTTGCTTTGTTCCAATTTCAATTTGGTAATTTTAATCCTTAAGGTTTGAAACAGAAAATATTCGATGAAATCTTTTCATGGATTTTAGATTTGATTGTTGTTGTTAGCCCTAAGAATATGATTAAGTTTTGAGAAATTTTTCTTACTGCAACATAGTAAGAAATTAGAGAAATCGGATTTGATTTTACTCTATTTTTTTTTACACTTGTTGGCCAATAAAGATCGTGCCCCTACTAATTTCCTCACACTTGACTACCACCACAAAACTCGGTCACTTAGTGAGTTCTACTCTTTCATGAGATCCAATTGTCCTATAGTCTCTTCCTATTCAATTATTATTATTTATTTATTTATTTTTATGTCCATTTGGTTGGTAAGAAAATTTGGGAAAAGAAAAGGTTTCATTCATCTATGATTCCTTATCTTACAACCAAAGAGAAAGGAAAAAGCATTGGGATACTAAAATTATTTAGCCTAAGGTAGACTAAAGTTCCATCTTTAGCAAATAATATTTCAGCTATGCCACTTATGCTTCCTTGATGGATACTTTTTGATAAGGAAAACAAAAACAAAAGAAGAAAAAAAAAATTATGAATCCTAAGGCATATCCAACAATTTTTTTATGTTAGTTTTCAAAAATCAAAATTTTTAACTATTCTTAAAAACAGTTGGTAGTTATTTTTAAAAATAAAATCCTATTTATAAACTTAAACATCTATGAAGACACTATCAACTTATACATAAAGTAAAAGTTCATAGCCTACTTTCTGTGTTCGAATTGCTTTTTGGAACATTATATAAAATGACTTTAAAAACACTTAAAATTTGCCCTTCAAAATCACTTGCTTTCATTAAAGATTCTACTATTACTATTTCCAGTTCAAAATCTATTAAACTTGTTTTCTGTTTTAAGAAATTTATTTGTAAGGACATCTACCAAAATAAAACCTTAGATGTTTGATCATGCTAATGGGGGAATGTTGTAATGCATTATTTGAATTAATCCCCAATTTCCTAAACTCATAATATAGCATCTCCTCTGCATTATTACAATTAGGATGGATGGTCAATAACGTTTTGTGGTCGTTTTGTGGTAATTGTAATTTTGAGAATGATTCTATTGCAACTAGGAAAATTCTTTATTAGATTTTATTAGTATACCAAAGAATTATATCATTGTGATTCTTAGGATGATTCTACTATAACTAGAACATTTCTTTATTGGATTTCATTAGTACCCTGGAATTAAAACCTCATTTTTTATTTACAGAATATGATGCATAGAATTGTTGATATTGCCTAATTATGTGTAGTTGTAGCCATTTATTTACATTTGTTATTTGGGTGGTTGAATTTTGCAAATTTTGAAATATTGGGTAGCTTTTTTGTTGTTGATGCCAACTACTTGTTTCTTAGGTTATGTTTGGTTCCAAAAAATTTGAGGGGAAAAAAAAAAAAAACAAAGAGGAAAAATAAAAGGAAAGAAGAAGTGAAAAAAATAAAATATATTTAAAATCAATAAATTTTTCTTGTTTACTATTTCAAACTCATTTCACTTGTTTAGCTCATCAATGTAAAGATTAAACCATTTGAAAATGTATAAGTTTTTAATAAGTTTTAATTATAATTTATTTTCTTTGATATTTTTCATAGGGTAATCAAACATGAGAAAATCATTTTCCTTAATTTTTTTCTTTCTTTAGTATTTTCCAAGAACCTAAACATAACCTTAGTGTTCAAAGTGGTCAGTTGTTTGAACTTTTTGTGTGTGTATGATAATTAGCCATGTTTGTGTTATTTTGTATTCAAGCTCTTCATCTTAGAGTCATGTTGAATTCAAGAATGCTTTATTCAAGCTTGGATGTAGTTGTAGACCCTCAATTTTGTCCTCCTAGCATATGTCCTATTAGATACTTGTTCGATACTTTACAATTAACTCCTTGGTGGCCCATATCTACTCACGCTACTTACCTTTCTTGAGCCACCTTGGAGACTCTGGTTAAGAGATTGCCTAACCCCTTTATTGTGACCCTTGACAGTTTTGATTTAGACTTAAGCTTTCCATTCCTTTTTAGGATAGTTCTTAAACATGTTTAGGTCACTTAGACAATATCCCGATCACTTTAGGACACTTAGTTCATTAGGCACCCATGTAGGCCCGTTTAAACACTTCATCGGGCTTAACTTTTATATATATATATATATATATATATATATATATATATATATATATATAGATGACTTTTATTATTATTATTGCATGTATTCGATAATTACATTTATTTTGTTTATTCATTTTCATTTTTTACTCTTTATTTGTTTATTATTATCATTGTCATTATTATTACTATTACAATTTTTATTTTTATTTTTATTCTATTTATTCACTTATCTAATAGGAAATTGCTTGAATTGTTTAGACTCCAAAATGTGCATATAGCCCCCTTATTGAATGATGGATATATAATCTAGTCTCTCATTGTTCTCTTGTTTTTCTTTTAAATCATATTTTATTACCAATCTCATAATTTTCATTAGTTTATTCTCTTGGCTCTTAATTCCTAATTTTTTTTTATTTTGTTTTGCATGAGGAACACTATTTTTGGGAAGTACAAGAGAATCGTGGGATGAATTATCTCTAGGCATTGGCTCTTTGGAAAGCAATCACCGCCAGCAGGGGATCAAGACACTTCCACATGGTGACGTCACATGAAAAAAGGATCTTGAGATTTCAAGATTCCGTTACTAAAGCACGGCCGGCCGGTCAAGCATGGAGGTAATGGGTTCTAATTCAGTTCATCCTTGTCTTCATTCTAATCGTCAAGTTCCTTGAGCCCGAAAACACTTCACACCCTGGTCTAGCATGGGCTGCTATGAGAAGATGATACATTTATGGGAGGAAAGCGAAGATAAATATCAGAGCGCCCCAATACGGCTCCATAACTGTTAATCCTCTGACTGTCACGCCGGAGCGGGACGATCTACTTAGCGCTGAACACAAGTTCAGCTTATTCAAGGCTTCTTCTTCTCCGTTCCTTCACGCTCCTCTGGCGACAAACGATGCTGCAGCTCTTCCCATTGACGAACATTCTCATTGATCCCCATTCCTCTCGACGGATTTGTATAGGATCGACGTTTGGGGGGGCATCGTATTTCTCCGTTAATACCTCCGACAACATTTCTGTTCGTCCGTACACTTTCTCTCATCGTTCGGTTGCCTGATGTGCTTTAGAATCATCTAAAGTCTCCGCAGTCGGCGTTTGACTTCACAATCCAATCTCGTGGCTATGGATCTCACTACCAAGGTGTTTTCCGTGTGAAATGCAATCAGGACAGGTTCAATGTGGAAGATGTCATGAAGTTCGGGTCAGCTTTCCATTTCGGCCTCGAAGCCGGTTCTAAATCGGAGCTCCTTCTGGCCATGAGCTGTTTGTGCAAAGGAAATCCTGAAGCTCTTCTGGTCTATAATGGCTTCAAAGATGCCAACTACATTGTGTTTGCTCTGGTTACGAGGAAACTTGCTTTGAATACTGTGATCATTCCTGAGCAAGAAGAAGAGCTAGATCAAGTGTTCACTACAATGCATGCCATAATCTTCTATGCATAATTGATGGCTGCAAGCAAGTTGTTTTATTGCCCCCTCTACAAGTCTCTTGTTATATCCAATGCCTATATATGGAGAGGCCTCAAACCATAATTCTGTGGCTTTAGAGGAAACCTGATTTTTCAATTCAGCCAAGAGCCGAACACTCAATGAAGCACTCTCTGAAGGCCATTCTTCATGCAGAAGACGCACTGTTCATTCTTGAAAGTCGGTTCCATCAAGTGGATAATAATGATATGGCTATTGTTGTTAGTTTCTGGTGGCGGTCAAACATAATGTCCAGCAACACATGGACATATATTATTTGAGGAGAATATTGAGGAGGATTGGGACACTTACCAAACTGGACACGGGGCGGTAGAATCTCCAAGTGAGTCACCATGCACGCACTTTCCATATATCCACGAGCATTAAAAAAAGGAAACAAAATATTCCCTACAAAGGTGGGCTATCATATAAAATATGGGAAGGAACGGGCAGAATGGAGGGGAGGACACGGAGAGAATATATTATTTTCTGGGAGCAGAGAGATCCACACGGAGAGGGGGCTTTTGAGGGAGGCTACGGTTTGGAAGGGATCAGCCTGCGTTTTGAAGCGTGAGAGGCTGCCGTTTGGAAAGGATCAGCCTATGTTTTGAAGCATGAGAGGCTGCTGTTTGAAGTGATCGGATGAGGGATTTTTAGAGCCTTTGAGGATGCCGTTTGGGAGGAGATTAGTAGGCATTTTGAAGGGATCATAGGCTGCTGTTCGCACAAAGATCAGTCCGCATTTTCAGAGCGTGAGGAGTTGCTGTTTGAGATGATCCGAAGAGAGAGTTTTGAGAGCACGCAAGAGGCTATTTCAAGGGATATAAAAGAGAGAGTTTAGAGAGGGGCTGTTTTGAAGGGATTAGTGCAAGGAGATTTGAGAGCAAAGAGGCGGCTGTTTGAACTCACTGACGGAACCATCTGGACAGCAGCCCATCCATCCATGCATCTTTGAAAACGATGAATCCTTCAATTTCCGTCATTGTCAACTACACAACCAGGCTATATTTTATTCTCTTCTAGCCACTAGAGTGCTGCAGATTATAAAAAATAAAATAAAATTCTGACCTGGAATACATAAAAGAACTTGGTTCGGGTACTTATGGAATTGTATCTTATGGAAAGAGGAAGATGGCCGCCACATAAGCCACGCATTAAGAGATGATTTTCTGAAACACGCAAAGAACGGCACGCATCCAAGAGCGGTCTTCCTACAACAGCAATATGCATTCTTGAAGGCAAGTTTCTTTTTCTTTTTTTAAATTTTATTTTAGTTTAATTTTAATTTATTTCGTTAGTTTAGATGTTTTTTTTTATAATTAGTTTAATTAATTCTACATGATAAAGTTCTTATTTTTTCATTTCAATTTATTAGTGCTGATTTTTCTTTTAGTTTAGATGTGTTTGTGAGTTTCTAACTTTTTGGTTTAATCAATTTTATGTGAAAAAAAAATCATGTTTCTTTTAGTCTACTTTGCTTAAATTTTACTCATCTATTTAGTTTAAATACTTTTGTAGTTTTAGATCATTGAAAAAATTAATTCCATGTTTGAAAGTTCATACTTTTAGTTTTCTTTTATTTAATTTTGTTCATTTTAATTAGTTTAGGTAATTTTATAATTTTAGTTTATTAATAAAATTAATCCTATGTTCAAAAGCTCACTTTTTTTTAGCTTGCTTCAATTTAATTTGGTTCATTTTGATTAGTTTAGGTACTTTTATAGTTTTAATTCATTAATAAAATTGATTCTATATTTGAAAGTTCATGCTTTTAGTTTACTCTGATTTGGCTTCACTCATCTATTTAGTTTAGGTATTTTCTATAATATTAGCTTATTAATAAAATTAATTTTATGACTGAAAATTCACATTTGCCTTGACTTAATTTCGTCAATTTTAACCAGTCTAGATGCGTTTGTGTGTTTGATTGATCATGTGCTAATTCTTGATTGTTATTTTTAATTGATGTGTTTCTCGAAAATAGTCATTTAATTCTTGGTGGGTATATCGTTAGCTTATATGATCTAAGTTCGAATAGTTTATTGCTTTGGTAATCTATGGTAAAATTTACTTTTCGGAGGCCATCGGAAAATAGTGAAGATTGACCTCCATTCCCACCACTTCAATTTTCTCAGTTGTCAAAAACTCTACTTTGCGATTTCAATCACTTTTGTTTTGCTTGGTATTTTGTTCCTTATGTCTTGTCGTTTTCAAATTAATTTCTTTTATTTTGAAATCCAACACTTTTCTTAAAAGATCCCTTTAAAAATCTATTTTAAAAAAATTCATTTAGAGTTCTTAGAATAAAAAAAAAATCTCATTTTCTTAAAATTTGCAACCATATTTCGATCGGTTTGCATCCTTCTCAATTTTCAACAAAAATTTTAGTTTTAAACAAAACGCGAATCAAAGCTTGTGGTTCCAAATAAATGGGACAATTTTAGGCTAAATTCGTGTATATTAATTTGGGGAATTGGTGAAACCCCTACATAAGAAAATCTTTTTCAAAATTTATTTTTTGCTACCACCTTGCTATTTATTGTAATCATATTTACGTTTTTCTTTTTGGGAATTGTATGCAAGATATGTATAATAATTAATTATTCCGAATTATGATAATTTTTGCTAATTAATTAGATAAGCATGCTAGGATTTGTTATTCATTATTTATTATTTATTATCTAACCCCCATGTCCTGAGGAAGCGCATTAGGAGTTATAAATGCTATCCAGGTACGTCCCCAAAATTTCATGAATATGCATGTCATTGCCTTTGTTTGATACCATACTTGATTGTCTTGATGCTTGTTTGATCATCCTTGATAAAATGCATGTCGTGTGTCATATTTCTTAATTAACCATTGATGTTTTATGATAGCGCTTTGAGAAGCCGTCCAGGTATGCACCCTAGCCCTCTTTTATGGCAATTTGACCCTATTTGGCATGTTATTTTTTGAAATCACCTTAGTCTATCTAGGTATCCCCAATTAATCAATTAAATGTCACATTAGCCCCAATTTAGTTAGTAGAGACCTCTTTAGGGCTTAGAGGGGTGCTACCTCCTAGAGGTACCTTCCCAATAAGTAACCTGATCCCCGGACCTAGACTCGGGTTTTTCAAAGACATGTTTTTTTCAAAAATTATGGAGTCACATTTTAGGGTTTTTCTTTCTTGTTTTATTTTCCCTTTAAAATAAAAATAAAGTGAGTGGCGGCTCCAACTTTTCCAAAACTAAATTATTTTTTCACAAATAAAAAGCGAGTCTCGCCGATCGAGTGGGGAGGCACGTGAAAAATGCGAGTCCACAGTAGTATTTAAGCATGGTTACATTTTTGTTCTTTGCCTCTGATGTTAAGCATTATAGAGTAAATGCTTTCCATTGTTAGTATTTATTGCCATGTCTAGTCAACATGTTGATTATTGATCAAAGGCCTTACATATTCATGTTTGTGGATTTCGGGATGTTCATAAAAAAAATGCTTTGACCTTTATAATATATCAATTAGCTCTTTTAGCAAGAAAACAATACAGTATGCAAGTGTGCATGCACATTTAGTACGAACAAGAAGTAGAAGGGATGATCTCAAGTCACTAGCTTACACATTAATATTTCTCATTAAAGGAAGATTACCATGGCAGGACAATCAGGTGAGTTTATATTGTTTGTCTCTTTAATCAATTCAGGTTGAGGTAATTTCATCTCATTTTAGTTTTTTCAACGTACCAACATACTTGATGTAGTTGGGTTTTGTGATGCTGATTTTGTTAGCTGCATAGATGATAAAAAATCCACTACGGGCTATATTCTTGTGATGGTAGGAGGAGTTGTATCTTGGAAAAGTGTCAAGCAAACGCTTACAACATCCTCAACTATGGAGGCAGAGTATGTGTCATGTTATGAGGCTTGTTTTGTCATGCTATATGAATGTGGAATTTTATTTCAGCTTTGGGAGTTGTTGACTCCATTTCTAGACCGCTGAAATTATTTTATGATAATTCCGCAACTGTTGTTTTCTCTAAGAACACTAGGAGTATTTCTCGCGCTAAACATATTGATGTAAAGTTCTATTTTGTTAAAGAGAAAGTGATAAAGTCTCTTATTGATATTGAACACATGTCCACAAAAAGTATGTTGGCGGATCCACTAACAAAAGGCTTACCCATATGTGTTTCAGGAACATGTATCTCAAATGGGGTTGTTGGAAGCCTAGGTTGTATTAAGTTAGTGAGAGCTATTTTTGGATATTGTAATATTATGCTATTATGTGAAGGATTGCTATTATTATATATTTCCCTGTGAATCAAACAATGAAGCATGTATGATTGCTTTTTGATTATTTGTTTTGATGAGATTCTATGGGACATTGATTTATGATTATGTATATGTTGTGATGTTTGATTATGTAGTCCAAGTGGGAGAATTGTTGGAATTTTTATGTGTGGACTTACATAATCAATGTGATAATGTCATAAATCAATATTACTTTAATTTTTACATTGTGGTCCATAATGGGGCTGGACACATTGTTGCTTGATTTTTATGGGCTTGTCTTAATTCACTTGACTGACCCATTAAGTCAAGTGGTCCAAATTGTGTGTGGGTAATATGTGGTATATATGAATTATTTATTTATATATATACATATAAGGGAAAAGACAGGTTTCTGTTCCAATATGTTCTGTTTTCTCTTAAGGGCTGAGAACAGCACGTACTGTATGAACTTTTCAGAGCACACACAGGATTGTATTTGGGTGTAGGAAAGGGAAAAGCTCATTGAACCAGATTTTCACATCATCACGCACTGAACCTATCCTTGAACACCAGAAGAACACATGAATGACTTTCCGTGGGATTAATCAAGGTAAGCATTTCATAATTCCCAATTTTTACTGCATACTTTAATGTCCACATGAAATCCTATATGGTTTAATTTTTTCAACATTTTGTTATTAAAAAAACAAACAATAAAGCTCTTAAGAATAGCATAAGGAATAACTAGATTTTTATAATTATTTATATATATATTTAAAAATGATAGGAATGTTTTCTTCTTTCTAATTTTTTGTTTTTGAAAATACTTTCATGTACTTGAAAGTTTTTTATTTTTAGGTCCTTTTTAAAAAGTATCTTAAAAAATATTTAAAAAAAATTATTTTCTAATATCTCGCAGCATAAAAATCTATTTAAAACTTGAAATATTTTTAATTTAACTTTTTATATTTTAAAAATAATTTATATATATATATATTAATTTATTTTTAATCATTCATTATATTTATATAATTATTTATGGATGACAGTTCGATGCTTCTTTCCGTATTCTAGATACTTTGGAATTTAGATATGGGAGAGTTGCCACGTCATGTAGTTTTCGTATTTCTGTACAAAATCAGAATGAGAATGGACAAACCCAGCGACTATATAACACAGACAGTCCACCTCAAATCCACGTCGAGGAGTCTCCATCACCTCCCAAAAGCTACGACACGACACCTATCCCCCATCTGTCCTACATAGACCCTCCCACGTGTCCTACAAATGGGTCTCCACCTGCACCGCTACGTGGCTAATCATAGCCTCCTACAGCGGTCCCACTGAAAATGACGGTGCAGATTCCGGCAGACAACAAGATCTCAACCCACGTGTCCGTATCCCTGTCGCTAAGCGCCATAATGTCAGGAAGGACAGCTTTTTTCACGACACGTGTTATAATGTCAGCCCTCACCTGACGACTCCTCCGCATCCACCACGTGGCCGCTTAATCCGAGCTGCGGTTGCTTTAAGAAAATAAAAAAACAAAGACGCTCTTTTAATTGGCCCTAAATTTATCCGAACCTCTTACGTGTCACTTTTCTATGACACGTGGCATTCTCCCAGGCCCCTCCTCCGCTCCTATTTCTGCCCGCTTTCCCTACGGAGAAAATCCGAATCCAAAAGCACAGAAAGCCCTAGAAAATTGTTTTTGACACGTTTCTCGCTCATGGTAATTCAACTTGAAGCTTCAACGGCTCAAAATAGTTCATTGAAAGAAGAGGAGATGGAGGTGGATTTAGAATTATCGGTCGGAGGAAGTTTCAGAAACTTGGAGACATCAAAGCCAAAAATCGATTCAAAGTTGGAACTCTGCAGTTGCTCAAGATCTGAGGACGCGAAGGCGAAGCGCGAGATTCAGGCTCTGCGGAGACAAGAAGCGAAGAAGAAGAGAGAAAAGAAGAAAGGCATGAGGAATGGAGGAGGAGTAGGAGATGAGAGGATGAGGTTGGAGGCGCAGCGGTTGCAGAACAGGGTAAAGGATCGAGAGAGGAGAGAGAATAATGAGGCCAACTTAACGCACCATAAATCATATATCAACCATCGGAATCATGGTATAGTTGAGGGTCCGATTCAGATGATGGTGCCGATAAAGTACGCACATCCATCCAAGGTGCAGTACGTTCCTTTAGCATTTCCATGTGTGGTGCCGTGTGGGGCTCCGGCTACATGGCTTCAACCCGTGAAGTCGCTTCCGGTGCGTCAAGGGTGCGGTGGTCGGTCGGTATTGTCGGATGGGTGGACTAATTCCTCTGCTAGTGTGTCTCACCAAGGTAATGATACTCTTCTCTAATACTCTTGTCAAAAGCTTATTAACAAAATTCAATTCAATACTCTTGTCATGCACCTGCAATTTCTGTCTATTCCTTTTTTTTTTTTTTTCTTGCACAAATTTCATTGGCTTGCTTATGATTTTGCACTTGCCATGGAAAAAAAAAATGCTTTGCTCTGCTCATCAATTTAAAGAATTGAGGACATCTTTACTATTGTTTGTGTATGGGTAAGAGCAAAGCTGCAAATGGGTGAATCTGTTTTGGCATGTTTAGCAGATAAATCCAAACTTCCAGAGGGGAATTGAATTGCTTAGATTTGGGTTTTGTGTTGGCAGATAGTGGCAGCAGTGATATTGGAAGCCTTTCAAGTCATACCCGAACGGCACCACCTCAACGCAGCGAAGCACAGGGGCAATCTGAGCACAGTGTTTCCTCCTACCAAAAGGACTCCTCCCAAGGTACCAGTTCTGACAAATCAACAAGCTTTGGTGAGAAGGTCTCCACCCCAGTCAAAGATCCCACAACCAGGCGCAACTCATCAACTGGTGAAAGCCCACCTAGTCCTCTGAAGAAAGCCAGGGATGGGAACGGTGACTTGGGCGAACCTCCCAGGCCTCGAAATCAAAACCACCATCCTTCTGCTCCTTCCCTCGAGCAAATGCCATGCGTCTCAACAACCGGAAACGGCCCAAATGGGAAAACAATTACTGGGTTTTTGTACAGATACACGAAAGCAGAGATCAGCATAGTGTGTGTTTGCCATGGGAGTTCCTTCTCACCAGCTGGGTTTGTGGAACATGCTGGAGGAATAGATGTATCACACCCCTTGAGACACATTACAGTAATTCCTTCTGCCTTTGCATGATCAACTAACTGAAGCTGTTAATAAAAAATGTGAACTTTCTTTCCGTTTGGCTCTTTGGTTAGTTGGATTCCTTAATTTTCAGCCAGTATGGAGCTGCAAAGGTGGTCGATTACTGCAACTTTTTCTTTCCACCACATTAACATAGGATGTTTTGATGAAGCATGGTCTAATCTTGAGCTATTTGATAGATGCACCTAATTTGCTCTCAAATTTAAGAAGAGCTTTGTAACAGTCTCACAAATTTTGCTAAAAAGTTTCTAGCCTTAAAATATTTATATATATATATATATATATATATATATATATATATATTCAATCGATCTGCTTCACCTTGGGTTTAGATTTACATAGAGGGAAACCTTAAAAATGTAAATTGCGGAGAGGGAAGTTGAGTCCGAGAACTTCACCAATCAAATCAAGTTTTAATATTATGTTAAATTACAAATTTTTCTAAAATCTTAGGGCTGTTTAGAAACTGTTAAATCAGTTTTATGTTCTTTTGAACAAAAATCACAAAAAATATTTTTTAGTTATTTTTTGTTATTTTTTGTTATTTTAAGAAATAATTATACAAATAAGTAGAATAATTAAAAATAAAATATTATATTTAAAATTTGTTTTTAAAATATATTTAAAAATATTAAAAATAGGTTTAGAATATTAGGTTTCCAAGGAAGACTTTTATTCTTCAAAAGTCATAAAATAGTTTTTAAAAAATATTCACAAAAACTATTTTTAAAAATAATTACCAAACATGTCTTTATACTTACATTATTTGGACTTAATATATAAGTTAAACAAGTTCTATTAAGAAACATTTAATATTAACAAAAATAGCATAAATTATAAAAATCATTTTATGCTTTTTTATATCCAAATATTTATTAGATTTGTTTGTTGGATTTTTTTTAATAAAATTGGGAAGACAGTTACATGATAAATACATAAATATTGGTGTGAGTTTTTTAATGATATATTTGACTATATGTAATTTATTCATGTGTTTATTTCATAGATTTCTTTATCCACTTTCCACTGAAAATCATATTATAAGGACTTAACATATATTTTCGACATGACTCAAAAAAATAAAAAAATAAAAACGATTTAGGGCCGGGTTGAAACTTGTTTTTGGAAATAGTTCTGAAAAATAATTTTTGAAAACTATTTTTTTATATTTTATAAAAGATAAATTTATTTGAAAAATTAAAATATTTTTAGGTTGTTTTTAATATTTTTAAATATGTTTTAAAAATAATTTTTAGATCTAGTGTTTCATTCTACATGTATATATAATTATTTTTTAAAACAATCATGAAAAAACAAGTGTGTGGACCCTGTATTTTTGCTCAATGCGTTCCCACTCGATGGCGTGACTCGCTTTTCATTTTATTTATTGAAAAATATGATTTTTTTTTAGAAAAAGACTTGGAGTCGCCACTTATTTTTGTTTTATTTTTAAAGGGAAAAACAAAATAAGAAAGAAAAACCTTAAGTGTGACTCATAAAAGAAAAACAAGTTTGTGAAAAACCAAAGTCAGGTTTGGGGGTCAGGTTACCTATTGGGAAGATACGGTGGTGAGTCGTAATACCCCTCCAAGCCCTATAATAAGGTTTCTACTAAATAAGGTGAAATAAGTGTGACAATTGATAAGGAAATCAATGGATATCATTGAAATGATCAAATAATAAAATGAATCATATATAAAAAATAAGCAGTGGGAGTGAGATCGTACCTCAATAACAAATAATAGTGCACTATCATGGAACAAGGTTAACTCGAGTATAAAATCATCACATGCATATCAAAGAGCAAGACAAAGATCAAGTAATATTCATTAAGATAACAATTGACAATCAAAGAGAAAACTCATATGTAGGGCCCCCACCAAAGCCCAATTTATCTTGCATGAATTAGTCCCACAAATTCCATTATTTTGGAATTATGAAAATCAAATTCATGCTTATTTAAAAATCAAGGAAAATGAAAAATTATTTTAAAATCAAAGAAAATTTGGGCAAGTGCTTACCTAAAAGGAAATGTAGCAAGTTTATTTAAAAACATGATTTTTAGTGACTTAAAACTCTAATAAAGGATGAAAAGCAATAGAATTAAAAAAATATTTGAAAACTAGAGTGAAATTAAAATTATTTGAAAGAAACCTAGAGTTTTGAAATTTATTTGAAAATTTGAGTTTTTTTAAGAATTAGAATTTTGGAAATTAAATTTGAAAGAAATTGGAATTTTGAAAATTATTTGAGAATTGGAGTTTTGAAAATTAAATTTAAGAATTGGAGTTTTGGAAATTAAAGTTGAAAGAAATATGCATTTTGAAAATTATTTGAGAATTGGAATTTTGAAAAATAAATTTAATAATTGGAATTTTTGAAATTAAATTTGAAGAAATATGAATTTTGAAAATTAAATTTAAGAATTGGAGTTTTGAAAATTAAATTTGAAGATGACATTTAAAAATAAATAAATAATAATAAATAAATTTGGAATTTGGAATTTTGAAAAATTTATTTGAAGATAACATTTTAAAAATTAAATTTGAAAATTACAATTTTTTTGGAAAATTTATTTGAAGATGGCATTTTAAAATTAAATTTGGAATTTTGGAATTTTTGGAAAATTTATTTGAAGATGAAATTTTAAAAATTAAAAATTAAATTTGAAATTTGAAATTTTTGGAAATTTTATTTGAAGATGACATTTTAAAAATTAAATTGGGAAATTGGAATTTTGGAAAATTTATTTGAAGATGACATTTTAAAAATTAAATTTGGAATTTGGAATTTTTGGAAAATTTGAAAAATGGTATTTTAAATATTAATTTTGAATTTTTGGAATTTTGGAATTTTTGAAAAATTTTAAGAATGATTGTTTTGGAAAATTATTCGAAAAATAGAAATTTGACAATTAAATTTAAGAATTTGAATTTTGGAAAATTATTTGAGAATGTAATTTCAAAAAATTAAACTAAAAAAAATTGAAATCTTGGAAAATTGGAATTTTGAGCATTTATTTTAAAAAGTAAAATTGAGAATAGAATTTTGGAAAATTAAAATTCGAAAATTGGAAGTTTGGAAAAATTATTTTGAGAATGGAATTTCGGAAAATTCGAATTTTGAAGAATTATTTGAAGATGAAAACTTATTTTGGAAAATTAAACTTTAATACAAAAAAAAATGAAGAATTAAAATGTAAATGTGGGTGCATGTGCATGAAAGTGGGTTGGAAGAAGTTTAAGTGGAGGAAATAGTGAGAGAGAAAAAAAAAAAAAACAAAGAATGGGTTTGGTAGTGAAATGAGTGGAGATTATTAAACCCATTGTTTTCTTCATGGCCCAATTTCCCATAATTCATATAAATTAGAAAGTCTTGATTGAATCAATTGAAGTTCCTCATCTCTATTTTTGAGTGCGTTGCTCGTATACCCAAGAAAATCATGACTGCCCTAAGTACTACAAACCAGTCATTCAGATCAAAAAACTCACTTCCAAGAGCAATCATATTGCCTTTCGCCAGGTTTATCAAAAAATGACACAAGAGCTGCCACCATCGTCGAGACCTCCTTTGTCGGCGATTCCTTCTTCGGACTCCCATCTGACTGCTCAAAGTCCAAAAGCAGCCCATCATCTGCCACCACACTCCGCCCACTGTCAAACATGACCTCTGCCTCCTTCTCTGGTGCCACCATTCCCGCATCCTGGAACCCACTCTATTCTTGCTACCCTTTTCTGGTTCTCTTCTCCCTTTAACTCAAAAATCTTCCTAGCCCAACTTTCTACTCCCCGTCTCTCTCTGTTCTTACTTGTCCGACCATCATTTTCTCTCACCCCTAGTTCACCATACACCTCACTGGCAAGCTGGTGCGGTCCAACCACATGGGCTTCCATGGCTATGGAAAGTGTTCTCATGAATAATGAAATGATTCAGTAGAGATGATGATGGTGGGCGATGGACGATGGTGATGAGAGAGAAGAGTATAACGGTGTGGGTGTGACAACATGGGTGTGATGTGTATGAAATGAGTAGGGTAAGGTTGAAGAAATGGTAGTAAAATAAAAAAAACACTAGCAGATTCAAAGCGAGATGTAGACAATATGAACCAAAGCAAGCAATAACAGAGCCTCAATAATCTCAACCCGAATCTGGCATGAATGATAAAATAAAAACCAGTAATGGCTAGCCTATGAGCAACCTAGAAATCATTAGAAACATCAAACATACCTGGTCAAACTCCTCTCGAGCAAGCTTTGCACATCTTCAAGCATTCCTCCATCTCCTAAAACGCCTTGATCCCCCTTATCCAACTATCTCCTCTTCATTGCTCTCGGTTCAACCAAAATGTCACCACCAACCCATTGTTTCTGCCATCATCCTCTGCAGCTTGCTCAGAGACGTCTCTATCCCCCAACCACCACCATGGCAAGGTGGTGGTGTGCTTGGCCATGCGTCCCATGCATGTGGCTCCAAAGGAAACCGGCCCCCACTCTAAGACATGCTGCCAGCAAAGTGCTCCAAAAATAATAAAAAAAAGACTTAGGCCAAAATGAGGGTCTACAAAGTGACAACAATAGAAAACAAGTAAGAGATGTTCTTTGAGAACACTTTATTTTTCATTATAAGAACAAAAAATAGAAAATAGTTTTGGGTTGTCAAATTTATTTTTCTAGTTTTTTTGTTTTGAAAAACAGAAAATTGTTCTCGAAAATAGTTATCAAACACGACTAAATTGGAAGATGCTTTAGGGAAGAAAAAAAAAAGGAATTCATGGAATAAAATGAAATGTGAGGAATTTTGTGATTTACGTTTAGGAATAAGAATAACAAGATGTAGGTGGTGTTTGTTTTTTTACTTAATTCTAAATAGAACCTTAATGCTTAATAGTATTAAATATTAGGTTGTTTGTTATTGTAATATTTAATTTATATTAAGAATTAAAAAATGAATAAAAACCAATATGTTATTTTTTCTATTTAGAAAAAGCTATATATTTTGGATTTTTCTATTTAGTAAAAAGTTTATAATAAGTCATGAAAAAACAGAAAAACAAACAACCTAAATTCCGAAAACAAATTGCTTTCAGCAAAAAGTAAAAAAAACAAACACCATCGTAGTATGATATGTAGAGCCTTGGATAATATTTGTAAGAATAATAACATTATTACAATGTACAAGATCTGATAATAATTTGGTGGTTAATATATTAATTCCTTCACGTTCTGTGATCATGGCACGTCCGTGACTTTCCCAAATGAGCTTCACATTGTACCTAGTGCCTACCATAGATGACCTATATCATATTCATATATATCATGTGACTTTAAAGTTCCTAAAAATTTAAAATTTTTTATTTTATTTTATTTTTGAAATAAACTTTGGAGATTTTTTCACTTTTCCAAGCAATGAATTTGACTTTTAAATATTCCTAATCCTGGATTAACCTTACAAAAATTTTAAAGTCTTATGAAATTTATAAAAGCTGGATATGAATATATTGAAATCTAGAGGAAATACAACCTTATCCTAGGATCATACTCCAATAAGAAGCTAACTCCTCCTAAATATGAGATCCTAGACTCTGGAAAATATTAGTTTTCCCTAAATCTTTATCATTAGCACTAATTAACAAATAAGTCCTAAATAAAAAAGATAAAAAATAAATAAATAAAGTTAAGGACTCCTAAAAAGATATAGCACTAGGGATAAAGAACAAAACACTAAACTAGACCATAGGTTATGGAACAAATATATGCTAATTAAAAGAGAAAACTCCTAAAGATTTCTTAGGAAAATCTAAAAGAGAGGATTTGAAACTCATTAGGTTTGTACCTTGAAGTGTAACTAGGTTTTTTTTTTTTTTTTTTTTCTTTTAGGAATAGTGTTAAATCAATTCTTCACTTTCTTAGGTATAGTGTGAGACCTATTATCTTTCTTGATATTCAAAATCTTATTTTGAAGGTACTTAGACTCACTCACTGGCATATTTATCATTGGAAATTTTCAAATAGTTTACTAAAGCGCTTTTTTAGTATCATGGTCAAATTTATTGTAAGTAATGCACTTAGGGGTTTGCCTAAAGAATGATTTATAAAAAAAAGAGCTTTCTTAGGTTTCACAAAAGTAGTCTTCCCATTCATGGGACTTTCAAATTTGCTTAAGTAACCTAAACCTCTCTTGTCTCCCTGGACCTTCTCTTTCTCAATCATTCCATTCAAGATTTTAGAACTATGATGAAATACTTCATGTTGACTTTCTAAGTTGATGTAGTTGCAAAGTAAGTGAATCATTTTTAACCACCATATCACGGTATTCAAATTCAAGAAACTTATTTTTTTTTTCAATTAGATTTTCCTTTTCAATTATAAATTCCTTGATTTTACAATCCATGTTAGTTTTCTAAGATCCATAAAAAATTAATTTTTCATTGAAATCATTTTTTCTCAAATTCAAGGCATTCAATGAATGTTTTTTTATTCAAGGTTTTCTTTAATTTCATATTCTCAACCTTTAACTCATAACTCTCATGATATAAGTCATTATATGAGTCTTGAAGAGTGTCAAACTCCCCTTCTTCATCATCACTTAATTCAATAGGACTTTCAATTTTAGAAGATGAAGAGAGGCAGTGAAGGCAATAAAATTATTGTTATTTTCACTTTTATTTAAGCTTGTGTAATTATTATTATTCGACTTATAATCACTCCAAGTCACTTGCATAACTTTCTTGTTCTTGTTAGGTGTAGGGCAATCAGAAGAAAATTGTTCATTCCTTCCACAGTTGAAACATGCAACTTGTGATGATTTTAATTGACCTTTTTATTTATTTTTCTTAAAGAAAGATTTATTCCCTTTCTTTAAGTCATCTTTAGAGGTTCCTTTATTTTGCATTTTCATAAAAATTTTAATTTTTTTAGCAAACTTTGACCCTAAGAGGCCTTACTATATTCCTTCCTAAAGTCAAGAATACCAAAATTTTATATTGAGTAAGAACTTGCTCACTCTCATTGACACACTTGCTCTTCTAAAGAGGCCTTTAATGTTATCCCTTTATGTCTTTTAGGGGAGGGTAGTGTCATCTCATAAGTCTAAAGAGAACTTACAAGTTCATCTACTTTCATTAAGTCCATATTTTTACGTTCCTCTATTGTGATCACTTTAGCACCGAATCTCTTAGGGAGAGATCCTCATATTTTTCTAACCACTTTAGAGTTAGGTATTCTTCTCCTAAATTGAAATAAGAATTAAGAATATCACTAAGTTCAGTATAGAATTCAAAGAATGTGATCGATGTATTTTTGTCATTTATTGTATAAAAATAAAATTTATAACCAAATTCAACCATGCTAAGGTAACTTTTAGCCAATAAAAAATGGTATTTTAACAAAAGTTATAGTAGTATAACGGTTTTAGGTGTCATCCACTATGATGAATTATTTTTGGCAATTAAGGCTTAAATGGAAAAAAAAGAAATGAATGCGATAAAGTAACAATGGTTTGACAATTCTTCATAATAAAAATGAAAATAAAAATGATTTCAATTTTGGGAAGAATAATTCAATGTAAAATAATCAAAATTTGAAAGAAATTTAATAAGAAAAAGAAACTTTTAGAGTTAGGATTTTCTAGAGAAACAATTTATTTGGTGAATAGGTGTTGAGATCTAATTTTCATCAAGTTAAATTGAAAATCTAAATTCTCATTTAAACCATTGTTTTATTTAACTTTAAGTCTAGATACAATTTTTCTTCGAGTGATTTTATCTAAAAGATTAATTCAAATCATTCATTCAATTCATCTTAAATTATCTTCTAATAATTCAAGCAATACAACTATCAATTTCATTAAATCTAACTTTAAGAATTTAATGAACCAATTTAGTTTGCATTATAGTAGTCATTTAAGATAATTTGAAGAAAAAAATACTCGAAATTCAATTAATCAACCAATTGGATTAAATAACTTTGGCAAATCAAGTTTCATTTCTCTAATTTACCATAGATCTTTTCTCTAGATCCTCCTTTCTCATAAAAAACAAGATTTAACCACTCATGCTTGGAGATTTGGTTGCACAAAGCATGTTTGGATACTAAGAAAATGAGATAAAATAGAGAATTCCATTGAGAGAGAGAGTCTCTAGAAAATTCCAAAATCCAAAAGTGTCAAAAAGTTCTTAATGAGAAATTCAAATTCCTATTCATTCTCCAAGGTCAAGTAGACACTTGACAACATCTTGAAGGTCTTTTAGAAACTTACAAATTCAAAAATATGGAATTTAGCACAAAAACAACACTTTTGCACGAGATCTGGCCATTTTGCATGAGCACCAATAATTTTGCACGAGCATTTCTCCTTTCACACGGTCATGTGAAATTCCAAGGTGAATGGTAACAACATGTTTGAAGCTTTTTTGGACCATTTTGCAACTATATGCAAAATTTTGCATGAACATGCAAACACATTACTTAGCTTGCTACACATTTTCCTTCTTTGCTCTAATTCGCACAATTGTGCGAAATTTCTAATTCTTCATTTTTCATCACTTTTCAATCTCATTTTTTCTATGATCAAATTAAATGCATCATTTACACCTTAAAATCATTTCACAACTCACAAAAGAAAGTCAATAATTATTGCAAGAGCAATAATATGTCAATTGAATATTTTAGGTATAGTTATTACTCAAAAGATGTGAAATTTATGAGAATTATAATTTAAAATATGTTCTCTCTAAATAATAATCAGAATGTCTCATCCTCTTTCATCTTTATGTCTTTAAACTTTGCAATTTTGACAACTTCATAAGAGAAGTTCCCTCATGTGCTATTGAAAGAATGTCTCATATCTCTTTAGCATATTTACATGTTGCAATCCAACAAAACTTATCAAGATCAAGGTTTGAAATATTGGTAAATACGGATATATCGATATTTGGATTTTACGGATTTATTGAAAATATCGGTGGATATTTAGACAAAAATATTAATAAGGCAAAAATTATTCAAAATTCATGAAATATTTGGAGAAACTCCAAAAAATGATAAAATAAATAAAAATATACATGTTAAATTTATTTTTTAAATGTAATTGATATAGGTGTGGTTAAAAAGAAAAATATCGGTAAGCAAGGATATGTCGATATGAATAATTTATTATTTATCTAATCAAATTAATTTTAATTTATAAAATATTAGAACTTAATATATATATATATATATATATATATATATATATATATATATATATATATATATATATATATATATATATATATATATATTAGTATTTTTTTGAATAAATTTATATTTTTAATATTTTAAAATAGAAACATTCAAAATTCAATAAAATTAAAAGGATAAATATAAAAAATTTAAAAGTGAAGTGATAGTGATTTTTTAGATTAGGATTAATGAGATAAATGATGATACATTTAATAGTAAAACTATAATTTATTTAATTTAAATGCATTCAATAATGTAAAATAAATTATGATGCATATACGACTTTTTAATATTTAATTATCATATAAATGATATTAAAAAAATATTTGTTAAGAAAATTATAATGATAGTTTTTATACATTTATTAATTAATTAAATAAAATTTAAAATAAAACAATTGAAATTTATTTTTATTTTTTTTAATAATGAATTTAACATATTTATTTTCATCATATATTAACAAGGGGAAACTTGGCTCAGTGGCAACCAAGCTTGAACCTAAGCCTTGAAGGGGTGGGCGGGAGGGCGGTGTTGATCGCGTCAGTTTATTGACTAACCAAAAAAATCTAGAAATTTCCCGAAAATTGGCAAAAGAGCCAATAAATGCCAATATATCTACGATTTCATCGAGATCAAGATTGAACTCATTGAAAATACAATAAAAGGCTTTGACATTTATCCCACTCATTTCATTGTCTAATCTATTCCACTCTTGTTTTGGTTTTAATGCACTACTTGGACTACCATTCTTGTCATCTAAGACTCGAGGCAACCACCCATATTCCACTGTCTTTTACCTAGCATTTTAAGAAAAAAAATTCTATTTAGATTTTCCAATGGGAGTAATTACTCCCAATAAAGAATGGTGGATAATTTATAGAAGTTTGGTTCCATTTATCAAGACTAGCAAGAATTGATAAAAAATTTGAAAATAATTTTTTTCCACTTGATTTGTGCTTGAAAGAAACTCAAAGTCTAGTCTTGATATAATGAAACTACTTAGAAGGGGTGAATAGGTGGTCCCTAAATTAATCTCCCAATCAATATTTTTATTACCTACTTTAAGTTTATCTCTTTATATTAATTCTTTAGTGAGAACAAAAATCCCAAACACACATGAATAAAATAGATTTATATACAAGGTATAACATGGAAAAATCACCTAACAATCTCTCGACCCCTAAATAATTAACTAATTATGAGAAAATAATACATATATTTCTCAATTGAATGCACCTACTCCTTAGTAGCTTATACCGTCAACAACTACACTTTTTCCACATTCTTGACGTTGCACTCTCTTGTGCTCATTAATGGATTCCTTGAAGCCCTTATCAAAGTTTCACAATAAGATCTTTGATCTTTGTTAAGTCGAAAAATTACACTTAAGAAAGATATTGAAAGTTTGAGAGTTGAAGGATCAAGCTTTGATAAATGGTTATGCTCTCTTAGGGTTCATAAAAGTCTACCTTATTTTCAATAAAAATATTTCTATTTATATTTATATTATGAAACCCTTTTAGGAAATACTAAGAGTTTTCTAATTTTAAAAAATTCCAAAAACTCTTTTTAGAATTAAATAGCAATTTACAAACAAATACAATTTTTTAAAACTTACCAAAAAAACATTCCAAAAATTATTCTTAGAATCAAACACCAATTTAGAGATACACACAATTTTAAAACTTACCAAAAATAATTTTTGGAATTAAAAATATAATAGAAACCAAATCAGGAAATATATAACATTCTCTTCTTAATTTATTCTATTCGTCATTTAAAAAGATTTAGCATCCATATATATATATACTTTAAATTTTACGACTTCAAATAATTGAATTTGATAAAGTTCAAAGTTGTCAAGTCGCATCTAATTAATAAGAAAGGAATAAAATTGTCAACTAAATAAAATATACTAACACATATGTATACAACTTCTGAAATAAATAATGGGTAGTAATTTATCATTTTATCAAGAGTCCTTTTCAAAATAATTTAAGAGTGTTAAAACTTAAAAGCATATTCTAATCCTTGAAAACAATTTTTAGTGTTTGGAAATGATTCCTAATGGTTAAAAGTGCTTTCTCATGCTTGGAATACGCTTCCTTAGAGAAATTATGTGTAACAAAGTTGCTATAATAAGTTAAAAGGTGCTTTTAACTAAAATCACTTCCAAAAATATAAATACTCTTTTCCTTACCCTTTTCTTCTAAAAATTACTAAAAATGCTTTTTAGTCACAACATTGTAAAATAAAAGGTGGTTTTTATGAAAGAGCCATTAAGCTCTTTTCTGGCCTCGCTTTTCCTTGGCTGTTTCTGAAATTCAAATAGAAGAACAATTCAACAAAAGTATTAATATGTGTTTGATAACGTCAGTAGAAATAATAATTAAAAAAAATAGTTTTTGAGAACACTTCTTAAACAATATTCTCATTTATTTTCAAAAATAAAATTCACCTAAATCTCCATGAAGATCATGCCTATTTGACAACTGTTTTCAAGAATAAATTTATATTCTCTAGAACAAAATAATCAAGAAAACATGTTTAATAATAAAAAACTATTTTCTATTTTTTATTCTCAAAAACAAGATGTTTCCAAATTTTCTTTTTATTATTTTCTACTATTTTCACTTATTTTTTAAAAGTCATTTAAAAAAATAATTATTCAAATATATAGAATAATTAAAGATAAAACAATATACATAAAAAATTATTTTTAATACATATTTTAAAATATTAAAATCAAGTTAAAAACATTTTAAATTTTTGAATAGATTTTTGTTCTATACAACATCATAGAATAGTTTTCAAAAACTATTCTCAAAAATTGTTTTTGATAATTATTTTCGAAAACAATTATCAAATAGGCCTAAAGTTAGCATACATTTATGCACAATACGACAATTTTCAAAATATTCTCTATTACTAGGAATGCTTTATAAAAAAAAACAATTTAAAACACTTCAAAGTTATTTTTCTATATAAAAAAAATATTTTTTATTAAAAGTTTATCATGTTTTCTAAGTTAATTAAAAAAAAGATATTTTTTTAATTTGTAAGAACAAAAAAGCTTTTTTATTAACAGGCCATTAGATTTTTCCTCCAAAAACACCACATGCAGCAACTCAACCGGAAATAGCAATAATGAACGTCATTGATCCAATTGCAGAGTTAATTTTCTCATTAACTATAAAATTATGGGGACAAGTAAGACTTGAAACCACCAAATTCTTAAAATTAGAAGTAAATATATCTTTTATATGTAAAACAAGATGTGTATGGTTACACCTTCCAAGCTTGGAGCCATAATTCTAGACTGGAGAAGACAGAGTCATTACAAGTTGGCCGTCCATGACACTGCAAATCAGAATATATGAGCAGAGATTTGTCACCTACATGATGTAAAAATGTGGTAACAGCTGGGGTGTGAAAATATAAAGCAACGAGGCCTCACCTCTTGATGTAATAGTAGCAGAAATCGGCCAAGATGAATGTTTGAACTACTTCTGCAAGTAGAATCATTGGTAGCCACAAGAATCCGCTTCCTATCAGGTATAGATACTTCCCACCAATCTCATAAACCTGCATGTGAATGGCAGCAAAATGGCAGGTTATGGATTTGAGATCTCAGACCATCTTGGAATGATCGAGAGAAACTGGAATCGACACCAGATTTCATCAATGAGATGGTAGTTCAATGCCCACCATGCTGTTTTCATTTCTTTGTATATGATTCACAATTCCACATTGCACAATACATACAATTTAGTTGATAAAGCTGAACAAATTAGAAAAACGAAAGAGAAAAAAGTTTGTATAACTTGATCTAAGTTTGTTTATGTAAGAATTTTATGTTCTTGGGGCGTCAACACGTCGATTGTCTTCTTGATTTCTGAAAACTTAATAATCATGTTTGACTGACCTTAGGGATATTATTTAACGTATGGTGTCTGTTTCGATCATTATCTCATGGATTTCATGGTTCAAATGCTAGACTAATCCAAACAAATCCAGATATCTGAGATGCTGATATCAGATATTTTCTTTTCTACTACCCAGTGGAAGACAGAATTGAAAACCACAGCAAGATAATAACAATGATTATCAGCTACTCAGGAAAGAGACTTTTATTTACTTCAGAGGAAAAGAAAAGGCAGAAGAAAAATGATTATGCCTCTCTGTTATGGAACCTATTATAGAGTTACCAATTTCTTCTCAATTAACAAGATTCTTTCATACACAGGAGTCAAATTTTATGATTTGCCATGTACCGCACACAAAAAATCCATGTTCAAACAAGGTACTAGTTCTCAAAGACTAGAGCAAGGTCAGTTCCTGATCCCAGGGCTAAGCCACGAATTTTCATCCTGTAGTAAGGGGTTTCTACAGAGTCCATTGTATTCTTAAAATGTATTAGGAATTTGGCAGATGAAATCCACACTTCACATCAAACAGATAAAGATAGAAGAAGAACCCACTACACCAAAACTAACCTGAATGAACCAATGAGCGCATCCCAAGAATCTTGCAACACCCAATGCAAATACATAATGGGCTGTAAATGGTTCAACCATCTGAAAACACATTTAATTAGAGAAAAATAAAATAAAAAAACCTGCTTCTCATAAATTAGTAAAATGCAAATTTAAAAGCAAAAAGAGCTTCATGAGACCTAAACCTTGGCATTCTGCATCAGCCGAAGTTGAGGCAGCACAGAAACAGATTCCAAATAGACACAAAATGCCCAACAAATTCGACTTATCATTGAATGTTGTGTATAAGGATGAACAAGTATGGCAAGGATGGCAGAAGGCAGCACCTGCAATACAGATGGGAGAAAATGCCATTGAAAAGATGAAAGAATATTATAATATTTTCATAAGTTCCTCTATATATTAAATGGCAATAGCTAGAATGTTTCAAGCAGAAATAAATTCATTCAAGAACAACCACCACATTGTATGTTATAACTCATATTGTCCTAGAAACTTGGATATAATAGAAAAAAGGGCAATAGAGAATAGCAATAGAATAAACCCATTGGATAGGAGATTGGGATGGTTAACATCACTTTTCCTTGTATTATATCTATAATATAAATGCAAACTAAATATGTATCACCCCAGCTCGGTCTTACGGGAAATAATGAATCAGCCAAGTCTTTCCTGCTCCAATATCATTTTGGGCTATAAGATAATATTTTGTAAAAAATCCAGAATGTTGAAATACAGGATTTAGAAGTTTCATGAGTTGAATATGTTGAATGGAATTCAGAAATACTTAAACATGTACCACATATGTGTTCTACTGAGATAAAGCATAACCAAAGACAAACAATGAAGAAGGTATCTACCACGTAATAATATATGGGAAAGTTGTCCAGCTCCTTGATGTAGGTTGACTTCAACTTGAACCTTATCATGTAGATAACCCATAAAGTCGATATAAGTGTAGCAAGATCAAGGATTGTGTGAATGTCACCCTCCATGACAAAACTACAGTATAATCTTACAGCTAAGAACATAGCTGTTAGCTCTTGAGTCTTCAATGAAAGGCCTAAACAAGAGAATAGCAAGTCAGATTATTGGCACAAATGGGACCCAGTAATATGACTAAACCTTTTACTCATTCAAGAATGTTGAAAGTATAGATATGCAAAGACTGTCTTGATCATACAGTCACAAAGCAGTAGAACATCCAATTACACGTCAATTCTTTTCTCCCACATATGCTTGACACTTGTCAACGAAGCGATCAATTAGTTTTATGACATAACTAACTTGTTGCAGTTAATATGACAATTCTGTAGCAGTTATGTAATTAATCCATGCAAACGACTATGAGGCTTTGATCTCTTGAGATAAGTACATAAGAAACAAGCACAAATTCATCTACCAGAAATCTTTCTTAACTTTTTATATCTCTCTCTTCAATTCCCTTTGAGAGTAGTTAGATTGGTTCTTTCTAAGTGTGTTTCTTTCTATGTCAACTTGTGAAACTACTCGGAATGACAAACACTATGACTTGGATTTGATGAAAATGGAAGGTAAAAAAAAAATAGATAATCTCTTTCTCGAAGATTCCCTTCATCAATCAAGAAAGAAGTGCCCAATACATGATTAGGAATAAGAAATTCAAACTGATTTATTTTCATATAATTATTAACTTGCTGCTAATTCTTTTTATTGTTTTCATTTTTTTCATTTTCAAAGATACAACAATTATAAAAAATTATCATTGGTCCTATTGGGTGTAAAAATGGATAAGGTAATGTTTCAAGAATCTTCAATTCTTAAAACTATCATAAACCAATTCCAACGAGTGCCCTATTTAGATAATGTCAAGTGCCATAGATTTATTTATTTTTTTAATTAATCTGTTCATTCCATCAAATTGTAATTATTTTTAGACCTTTCATTTTTAACTAGCATTTTGTGTGCAATACCATCAGATGCTGAGACCAATCTGCCTTATACCTACCATGTTAGCAACTGATACCACGACTTTAAACCATGCACATACAAGTCCAAAAAGAAGTTTGCCTGTGAAGCAAGGTCTCAAAGCTTTAAACTCAATTAAGTTACCTAACATCTTAAGCTTTTAGTTAATTGATAGCTTAACACATACTATTGCACCATTACATAACCATTATTTATTTACACACTTGCTATGTTACCATCATAATCACTGATTTAGGCGCATTCCTGTACAGATCTTTATTACCACCTGGTAGGTGCCATATTTGTTCTTTTGAAGTACCTAAGATATCTTCAAGTTTAAATCCAATACTTGGAAACTACTGATACTGCTTATAAAGTGAAAGCACACTGCTTTAACTGAGCTTCTATGGAAATCTACTGTCTCAATTAACAAGAAAGAAAATTTGCTTCACAAGCAGCTTTAGCTCCTTAAAACTTTGTAACATACCAGCAACATTGATGTCAATTTTATTGCATTATACATATCCATTATCACAACTTTTGGGTCTACACAAAGAATTAGAAAAAAAAAAACCAAACACTTATCCTATGAAGCCTATAAGTTTGCTGTGATCCACAGTCACAACTTTTCAAAATAAGCTACAGGCCTACAGCAGGGAGTCTTTCCATTTAATAAAATAAAATATTATGCACCACATACTACATATCGATAGCCATGTGCACTGCTTGTTCTTTTGCTTAAAAAAGTAAAAACAATTATGATGAAATAAAAACAATTATTGTGATTTCTTGTCCTTTTGCTAAAGAATAAAATAAATTATGCATCATATACCAAATATAAACAATCATGTGATTTTTACTAAAGAGCATTGAGCCCTTGTATAAGAGGGGATATGTGCCCAAAGTATACCGAACCCCAAAAAAACTACCTTAGAAAAAGAACTAATAGGTTGATAATCTTATGGATTCAAATAAGTGAAAAAGGAGTTAAGAACATAAATTTAGCCTGAAGTCACATTGAGCAAATGAACATGAGAATAATTCTTCAACAAATGGGAATCGTCCTTCATATAAGGACTTGAATGATTAATGATATCTTTCAATTGTCTGAGTGTTAATTGGAGTGTACTAACTATTGTAGCAATGCTAGAGAACAGGAAGAACCTTCAATTTTACCACCCTCATCTACCATGGAAACGCAGAAACAAGGATTTGATTAGGGCTCAAGATGGCAAAGGAGAAAACCTTTGAGACAGATGAACTGGGTACAAAACCTACCAGATCAATCCTGCACCCAGCAGGAGTTGGGTTTTGAAATCTCATTCAAACTCAATTGTTTTATTTCCCAACTGGAGAGAGGACCAAATTAGAACAAGAGGATTTCTGATATGAATTTATCCTTCTCCATTGATGATTAGTAAAAAGAATTCATAATTATTGTTTTAAAACTTGAAAACCAAAATATTTTAACAGCTCTGGAGCATAAGAAACAATCAAGAAAGGCCAAGAGGACATGTCCTCATCAAATCATATCAAGTGGGTTCAATCTGGTTGGGAGGTTGACCTAACATACTATACCAACCTCATTATTTTTAGTTTTCTTGTTGCCTCTCGAAACAAGGCATAAAGAAGCGTATAAATCGTCCAACAAGAAAAAACAGAAGGCAAGAAGAAAAAGCTCGAGCAAATGGGTTCTCCTCGAAACAAACACCTGGAAAATCTTAAACATTCTGGAAAATATTTGTTTCCCTGACTTTCCAGCAAACAAACACCCGAAAGCTAATTGAAGATACAATATACATTGGAATATAAATTATGGTTAAAGAATTTTCTTCCATTGAAAATTCTCACATAAACAAATTTCCCCAGGAAACAAACAAGGCCATATACAAGAAGAGAAAATCCAAATTGCCCTTTCTATCTCCATGCTCATAAACCAAAAACCCCATAATCAATCAACGAAAAACCAAACAAAATTAAAAACGAATTGCAAAAAGGAAGAACAAAGCATAACAAATACTAATTTTAAGGAGAAAAACCCCCCAAAAAAAGAGAAAAGAATTACCAGAACAGGTCTTCTGAGTGGTCAGCTTGTAAATCAAGACCATAATCCCAACAACATGAATGGCTTCAGAGGCAACAAAGAAGTGGTTGCGATCTTTGACGAGAAACTTGAGAGCCAACAGAGAGGACAACACTGACGTGACCGCCAGGAAGGCCTTCACTTTCATGGACTGCCTCCTCACCCATCCAAACAGGACATTCACAGACGAATTCCTCCTCCTCCCCATCCCTCTCTCCGTCTATGCACCACTTCTTCCAGAGCCGTTTAGCAGGGACAAGCACAAGGCGCACGCAGTAGGTATGAATTGTGAATTGTGATCAGGTTGTATTTAACTCTTTCTGCATCTACCCAAATCCCAATCAGATACTGCTACTGCCACGTTTACAGAATTAAAGAGGAAGACAGGTGGGATGGTGAGGAAATGGTTGCAGGACAGTCTTGGTCACCGAAGCCTTAGTTGGGACTTAGGAAAGATCACGTCTTGACTTTCTTCAATTTGGTAAGGCTGACTGTCCCAACATTTCACTTTCCTTCTTCATTTTTATATTTTCCCTTTTTATTCTTTTTATTATTTATTATAATTTTAAGTTTGTCTTTTATCCTTCAAATATACCATAATCAATGCTACATTCAAGGTTTTTTTTTTTATATATAGAATACAAATAAAAATTTCCAAATTATTTTTTAAATACCTATTTTACATTCAAGATAAATATTCAGTATTAAAAGATTACTAATAATTATTTTTATTTGTTATTAATATTAGCAATAAAAATATTTAATATTTAGTATTGTATATGTTAAATAAATATTATATTATAAAATATTTTTTCTTAAATTATTAAATTACGATTGGTTTCACTCATATCAAATATTTTATCATGTTGTATTTTATTATCTTGAATTATAATATTTCTTTGTGGTGTATTTTGATGTTTGTCCCTGCTTATAATAAGATTTATTATGAGTTTTTTTTTCTAAGAGTTGCTATTTATTTTTGTATATTTTTAAAAGAGAAAATAAAATAAGAAATAAATATATAACTCTCTTTGGAAGCAAATGACATATCTACGAAAATCAAATTCAAATTCAAGATCAGATTACTTATTGAGAATATATCATGGGATAACATGTCTTTAAGTCCTAAAAAATGTTTCTACTAAACAAGTGAAAAAGGGTATGATAATTGATTAATTAATCATAGAAAAAATACAATAAGTGTTCAAATTGATAAATGGTAGTTTTTTCATTCTTGCTTTCATTCGTTCATGTACAAAGTATATATAGAGGGTAATCATCATTCTAAGAATGGGAAAGAATGATACAAGGAACGAATGATATAAGAAAAGAACAACTAATATCCTAATATATCAACTTTCCTAATATCTCAACTTTCGTAATATCTAAACATTCCTAATATCTCAACACTCCCCCTCAAGTTGGTGCATAAATGTCACATATGCCCAACTTGTCTAAAAATTTTAAGAACACTCGATTTGAGACTGCAGCTTTGGTGAGGATATCGGCCAATTGATTTTCTGATCGAATCTTAGGCAATTCCACAATCTTATCATCCAACTTTTCCTTAATGGAGAATCTGTCCACCTCGACATGCTTTGTATGATCATGTTGTACTGGATTATGAGCAATATCACATGCGGCTTTATTGTCACAAAACAATCAGATTGGTTGCCTAGATAGGTAACCTAAATCCTGTAAGAGGAGTCTTAGTCATAATGCCTCACAAAGTCCTAGAGCCATACCCCTAAATTCCGCTTCTGCACTTGAACAAGCGACAACATTCTGCTTCTTACTTTTCCATGTCACAAGATTACCACCTACAAAGGTAAAGTAACCAGATGTAGATCGCCTATCATCCACTGCACCAGCCCAATCAGCATCAGTATATACTTCTATACTTTGATGATCAACATTTTTAGTGAACAAAATTCTCTTCCCAAGAGCATTCTTCAAATACCTCAAAATACGCATGACTGCATTCATATGTTGTTCTCCAAGATTATGCATGTATTGACTCACTACACTCAATGCATAAGCAAGATCTGGTCTTGTATGAGCTAAGTACATTAATCTCCCCACAAGTCTCTGGTATCTTTCCTTATCGGTTGATACTTGATTAGGCTCAACACACAATTTCAGACCTTCTTCTATTGGTATATCAACAGGTTGACATCCCGACATTCTAGTCTCTTGTAAAAGATCTAAGGCATACTTTCTTTGAGAAAGAAAAATTCATTCACTTGATCAAGAAACTTCAATCCCAAGAAAGTATTTCAGAGGACCTAGATCTTTCATTTCGAATTCTCTAGATAGATAATTTTGCAGAGCTTTTCTTTCTTCAGGATCATTTCCTGTAACTACCATGTCATCCACATATACGATGAGTGTCGTAATCTTACCATGTTGCTTTTTCATAAACAAAGCGTGATCTGAATTAATTTTACGATAGTCAAAAGCTCTCATTGACTTTGTGAACCTTCCAAACCATGCTCTCGGGGATTGCTTCAACCCATACAATGACTTTTTCAATTTGCACACCTTCTGACATTGTTTTTCTGACACCATGCATCCTGGTGGAAGATCCATAAATACTTCTTCAGATAACTCGCCATGCAGAGAGACATTTTTTACATCGAACTGTTGTAATGGCCAATCCAGGTTTGCAGCTAAAGACAGTAATACTCGAACTGTGTTGATCTTAGCTACAGGTGCAAATGTCTCTATGTAGTCAATTCCATAAGTTTGAGTGAACCATTTTGTTACCAGTCTTACTTTAAATCGTTTAATTCTACCATATGCCTTGTACTCCACAATATAGATCCAACGACAATCAACTTAATTCTCTCTTGGTGGACATTCTACGAGTTCCCATGTTTCATTTTTCTGCAATGATTTCATATCTTCATTCATGGCTGCAAATAAGGCTTCCTGCACACTATTAGGAATAGCTACAGTAGATAATTGATTTAAAAATGATTTATTTGATTCAGACAAACGATGGTTAGACACATAGTTGCTCATGGGATATTTGACTTTGGTAGACAATTCAGGTTCATATGTGGGTTTAGGAATACCTCTGTTATGACGGTGTGGTAACCGTTTCATGAATGGATCAAGTTCCAAATTAAGAACACCCTCAGCAGACGACGATTGGTTTGGTATTTCAGTGCAGACATCTTCGGACCCAAATTGTTCAGATGGTGGTGATGGTTCAATTGTACTGTCTCTTCCTTCTTCTATCACTTCTTCAGTTTCTGGGTGATCATTACTACTTGGTTCCAAAGTTGTACCACTTATATCTAACTCACCCGTTTCTTGGTTCACTAGTTCAGATTGTCCATATTCACCCTCCTCAGAGATATGATAATCATAATTGAGAGTCTGAATTTCCTTCTGGTACTCCTCTTGAAGTTCAAACTCATATGAAAAATACATCGAATCTTCATGAAACACCACATCCATTGTAATAAACATTTGTCGAGTTGGAGGATGGTAACACCGATATCCTTTTTTGTGCAATGCATATCCAACAAACACACATTGCAATGCACGGGAAGTTAACTTGGTGCGTTGGTGTTTGTGTAAATGCACAAATGCCACGCAACCAAAAACACGAGGAGGTAGATTTGGGACAGTTGGAGCACCTACGACATTAGTAAGAGCTTGGAGAGGTGTTTGGAAGTCAATTGAGCTAGAAGGTACCCGATTGATCAAGTATACGACAGATGTGATTGCTTCTCCCCAATAAGATATCGTTATTTTTGCTACTATCAAGGAAGCACGAACAACCTCTAACAAGTGCCGATTTTTCTGTTCAGCAACTCCATTTTGTTGGGGTGTATTGGAACAAGTAGTCTGATGAATGATGCCATGTCCTTCCAAATAAATTTGAAGATCAGAACTCTGATATTCTCCACCATTATCGCTACGCAGAACTCGAAACTTTGCATTGTACTGAGTTTTAATCATTTTATGAAAATTTTGAAACAACAAGTTCACTTCATCTTTGGTCTTCATCAAGCATAACCAAGTCATTATGGTACAATCATCAATAAAAGTAACAAACCAACGTGAGCCACTCAAAGTTGGGACTTTGGATGGGCCCCAAACATTAGAATGTATAACCATAAAAGGAAGCGGACTTTTATTCAAAATTAACGGAAATGAAGCACGATGGCTTTTAGCCAATTCACAAATATCACAACGGAAACCAGAAATATCACTCTTTGCAAACAAACTAGGAAACAATTTTTTTAAATAACCAAAGGAAGCATGTCCCAGACGTCGATGCCACAACCAAATTTCAGACTTTTTCTTCTCCCCCTCAGATCCATCTACCATCAAGGCTTGTTACAACTTATTTGAATCCTTTGACTGCAAGCCCAAGTAATAGAGTTTTCCCCGCTTAATACCACAACCAATCGTTTGTCTTGTTTGGATGTCCTTAATAACACAAAATTTAGGCAAAAAAATGACAATATAAGATAAGGCTGTAGTGATTTGAGAATCTGACAAAAGATTGTAATCTAAAGATGGAGCAACTAAAACAGAATCCAAATTCAAAGTATCAGTAAGAGTTAAGGATCCTTCCCTAATGATTGGGGTTGTGTTACCATTGGCTGTGGAAACAATTTTTTGTGAGGAAGGTCTAAGGGGTGAAACCTGTCTAGAATCAAAAGTCATATGATCTGTAGCACCAGAATCAATTATCCATGCATTATTAATAATAGGTGTAGAAGTATTTAAAAACTTACCACCATAATCTATAGTGGCTATCAATGCAGAGGCTTTCTCGGAATCCTTCTTTCGTTGATCACGATTATGATCCCATCAGTCTAGATATCCCACAATTTCAAAGCAATGACTCTTGGTATGACCAATCTTATTGCAGTGAGTGCATTTGAAGGCTGACTTATTAATATTAGGGCTTGTCTTAGGATGGTTGGTCTTGGATTGGTCTTGCCAATTTTGGGTTGATCGCTGTCGGACTACCATAGCGACAAAATATCCAGGATTTCAGTTTCATTGCTCTAATACCATCTTCAAATTGATAAATGGTAGTTTTTTCATTCTTTCTTTCATTTGTTCATGTACAAAGTATATATAGAGGGTAATCACCATTTTAAGAATGGGAAAGAATGATACAAGGAAAGAATGATATAAGAAAAGAACAACTAATATCCTAATATCTCAACATTCCTAATATCTCAACTTTCCTAATATCCAAACATTCCTAATATCTCAACAGTCATGATAATAAAATCATATTATAAGAATACATAACTATGAGAAAAATGTTTTACCTTAAAATTTTATTTTATCCAAAAAAACTGGAGTTTGCTTAACTTTTATTTAAGAAAAATATTTTTTTAAAAAAAATTATGGCTTCACTGAAAAAATGCCTTAAAATTTGTTTTTATAACTTTATTTGAAAAAGAATTTTGCTTATCTTTTATTAAAATAAGATTTTATATAATTTTACTTACTAACAGGCATTTCACTCTAGATTATTTTAAAGAAAAAAATTCTTGCAACTTTTTTTTTTTTTAAAAAAAAAAGATTTTCTACAAATTTCTTTACAACATATTCAATCCAAATGTTATTTCAAAATAAATTTTTTTAAAATTAAAGAATTTTGCCTTTTAAAGATTTTTTTTTTTAGATTTATCTAAAAAAGATTTTGTACACCCTGCATTTCGGCTCATGCATTTTCCACTCGATGGCAAGCTCAATTTTAGTTGAAAATGATTTTATTCATTTAAGAAAATGACTTGGAGTCGCCACTTATTTTTGTTTTATTTTTAAAGGGCAAACAAAATAAGAAAGAAAACCCTAAGTGCGACTCCTTATTTTTTGAAAATGTGGTCTGTGAAAAACCGGATCGGGTTCGGGAATCAGGTTACTTATCAGGAAGGTACAGTAAAGATCGTAACACCCCTCTAAGTCCCTAAAAACGGGTCTCTACTGATAAAATGAAGCAAGTGTGACAATTGATAAGGAAATCAATGGATACCAAAGAAATCACTCATAACAAAATAACTGAATGAACAGGAAAGACGGAGAATGTACCTAAGTGATGATCCAGTTTACTTCAAAGAAAATATATGTTAGTAAACAAACATAGAATAATCGCAGGTATGTCACGGAGTGGAATAATTCAAACAAATATAGCAATCAACCAACCAATCAATCAATCAATCATAAAATCACATATGTTGGGCCCCCACCAAAGCCCAATTTATTTCACATGAATTAATATCACAAATTCCATTATTTTTGGAATTACGAAAGATTTATTCATGCTTATAAAAAAAAAAAAATCAAGGAATACGAAAAGATTGTTTGAAAATCGAAGAAAATTTGTGAATTAAAAAAATATTTGAAAAATGGAGTGGAATTAAAACTATTTGAAAGAAAACTGGAGTTTTGGAATTTATTTGAAAATTGAAGTCTCGAAAATTATTTGAAAATTGGGGTCTTGAAATTAAATTTAAGAATTGGAATTTTGGAAATTAAGTTTTGAAATAAATTAGAATTTTTAAAATTATTTAAAGATGGAGTTTTTTTGAAAAAAAATAAATAACAGAATAATGATAGTAACGAAAATAATAATGATTAAATAAATAAATGTGAAAATTGGAATTTATGAAATTCGAAATCAGAATGTTGACGAATTATTTAAAGATGAAATTTTAAAAATAAATGAATGAATAAATAAATAAATAAATAAAATAATAATAATAACGAAAATAATAGTGATAAAATAAGTAAACGTGAAAATTTTGGAAATCGGAAATTAAATTTGGAAATCGAAATTTTGAAAAATTGTTTGAAGATGGAAATTGGAAAATAAATAGATAAATAAATAAATAAAATAATAACGACAGAAGTAATAAAGATTTAATGGATGAATGTAAAAATTGGATTTTTCAAAGTTAACTCTTGGAAATTGAGAATTTGAAAATTATTCGAAAACGGAAACCTAGAAAATTAGATTTAAGAAAAGAATTTTGAGAAATTAAATTTTGAGAATGAAGATTTTGAAAGTTAAATTCGAAAGTTAAAAAGAAAGCAGAAAATTAAACTTTGGTTTCAAATATGAAGAATTTGTGTAAAATAAACAAATAAATAAACGAATAAGTGAATATAAAACTAAAAGGGAAGCAGTCGTTGGGGAAAGGGGCTAAGGGTTCTGGGGGGGACCCACCAAAGGGCATGCATGGTGTGCTAGAGAGAGGTAATGAGTCCGGGGTGTAAACGAGCAGGTCACTTCATAATCACAAGGGCTCCTGGGGAAATTACAACTTTATAAGTGGCGCCAAAACCTCCATTCCAAATGCTGTTGCTGACGTTGAAGTTCTTAGTTGCACAAGTCATGTCTTCAAATGTCAATGAAACACTAATATCAGTGAGAACTGTGGTGTTCTTTGTCTCAGAACCCTAAACCCATGGCTTGGAGATCTATTTTCTCGTGGCATTTTCGCGTCCTGAACTCACTGTAATATCATCATAGCCACTTACCATATAGCCATTTCACACACCTTCAAACCTGAACCCCTTTTGCAGCAGCTTACTTAGTAACCAAGAGATTTTCAAACTATATTCCCCATAACCTTGTATAACCTAATGACCTACTTGGCAAACTTAGACTCCAAAAAAAAAGCCTAGGTTCTTCACATTTGAAAAAAATGACTCGCGGACTACCACCCGGAGATCACGTTGGTTGTTACGTCCTCCATTTGTTGACAAAACCTCTCATACGTTGTCGGATTCCCGTGGTCGAGGTTGATAACTCTTTCACCGTTATCTTTAATCTCTGTGTTGTGACGGCCATAGACGATGGCGTTGACGACGACAGCGGAGAGGGGCTGTTCATGCTAACACGCGCTGATTTTTTCAAGGCGTCCGCCATTAACGCTCTGATCTGTTCTTCCTTCTTATTCTCACCTTCATATACGACTCTAGAAATCAAGGTCGCATTCAAGGCGAGTGAAAGCGTCGGAAAAAGCTTCAAAGAGAAGACGCCGGAAAGCTTCAAGGTGAAGTCCTTTTATTCCGTGGACGGGTATCGACTCAACCTGTGGGGTTCCGCCATCATGGAGCCGTCCGTTGGCTTGAATGCCATGGAAGGCTATACTCTGATCACATTGCTGCTAGTGAGAATTATAGCCCACAAGAACTAGTCTTCCAAATCCTCCGGAGGAGCTAGGAAGGCAACGGAAAATCTCCTACCGGCGTCGTGCGCCCAGTGGAGAGAAAAACTCAGCATAAGGAGGTCGCCGCGGCGTTGGATGAGCTCAATATTGCTACGTTTTAGGATAAAACAGTTACTCAGAACCATACATGGCCTCTCCATGCATCTAGGAAGGGAATGAAAATAGGAATGCGAAGGGATGTATGAAAGTGAACGAGAGGGATATAGGGAGCGATGGGTTTAATGGGTATGGGTGGAAGGGTAGAGAGAGAAGTGGGTATAGGGAATGGTTGATGGAATGGGTATGGGAAATATGTTAAAGAAATGGGTTTGGTGGGTGTTCTTGGAGAGAAGTGGGTGTGAATGTGTAGAAGATGAAGGTTTGAAAGGTGATGGGTGTGTTAGGGTACGCAAAATGGGTTGGACTAGTGAAGGTGAGTACGGTGTGGGCATAAGGGATGGGGATATGAAATGAGTGGCTTAGTGAGAAAAAAATAGGTATGAGAGGCGTGCAAGAGAATAGGAAGATATGGGTATGCAAGGTGGGTTTTTTTTTTTAATTGCAAAAAAAAGTCTTGTGGGCCATGCATGGCCATGTAAAAAAAAGGGAAGGTGGTAGCTCCATCAACATTCATTTCTTGCCTGTGAGGTTCAGTACACCTATCATCTCTCACATTTCTCTAAGTTGCAGAAATTCCTGGAGTTAAGCATTTAATCGGCTTGCATGGATAACCTTTTTTATTCTAGTTGACGAAAAATGTTGTGACACTGTCATAACATCAACACCCAATTCTGCAGGCAATACAACTAGAATGGGAACCTTGCACAATCACGCCCTCATCATTCTTTGCATTTCTGGAGACTGAAGAGTGAAAATAATGCAAAAAAGAGAGTTCCCCCTCCCTTCACCCTTCATCTGCCATTCTCAGGGGAACACAATACCCGTTCTTGCAGTCACTAAGACTTTTAGGAAAAAAATGAGTTGTCTCAAATCCTCATTCGCATATTCACTACCCATTCATATCTTATCGAACCCAGATATCAAAGCAAATCCGAGCGTAAAGCTCCGGTGCAATACCGTGGTCACCATTTTGAACCAGTGGATTGAAACAGAGTCACAAACATAGAAATCCTTCATTGAGTTCATTTTCCCTCATGACCACACTCAATGAATCCCAACAGCTTGGTTACTGAAGACGTCATTCCACCCTCAACCAGAAACAGAACGAAAACCAGGGGGAAATGAAAATGTACTAAAAACAGAGTATACGCTTAGCTCTATGCCATGGGCTGCCAAAGAGCTATGGGCAGGTGAAATCCAGAGGAAATGAGAGCATGGTTTTGATACATCAAGTTACGGGAAGGAACAGGGCATCAGGTATTTTCAAGAGAAGTAAAAAAGAAAAGAAACCCACTATGAACTTAAAACAAAGCATGCACACCCTGAGTTCTAGAAAACAAACAAACAAGTGGTCCATAATATCCTTACCAATCAATGAACCAAATACCCAAAAGAATAACTGAAAATGAGAAATAAGAAACCCTTAAAAACCATACCCGGAATGCTCATTTCAAGCCAAAAGTAGGTTGGCTCCCAGCTGCACTTTGGATCTCTTTGCCACTTTCTTTATCCGCACTACTGAGAAAGAACTGCTTTGACACCAAAGACCACCACTTTCTTCATCTGAGTTCTCTCAAAAATGCTGAGTTGTTCCTCCCCCACTTAGTTTCCTTCCTCCCAAGTTAAATAAAATCTCATCTTTGTAAGTACAGCATCCGCTCCTCCCCAGCACACCTCTGGCTTTCCCATTTGAGCTAAAAGAACACACTCAAAATCTCCTCTTCCTTGCCCTTCTATCTCTCTCTCTCGTTAAAAATCTCTCTAAAAAACACCCATGTTTCTATCTTCCCCCACAAGCCACTACCCACTTCACTGTGCACTGCTCAGCAATCTCCATCTTCAACCACCACCATGGCGAGCCATGCTCCTTGCCACATGCCCATGCAGTTGGTTCTAGGTAGGAAGGGGTCCACCACTCGTCCAAGGTGTTGCCTGCTCCTCCAGGTGGTAAGAAAGGAAAACCTTCAAATGCTATAAAAGCAATAAATAAAATTGATAGCATTTGGTTTTTTTTATAAAAAAAAAAAAAAAGGTCTACAAATTTACTTATCTTTTATTTTAAAAAAAAATACTTTTTCTATTTAATTTACAAAAGAATTCCTATCAAAAAGCTTTTTAACATGAAAATTATTTTTTTTACAATTATTTAAAAGAGATATTTCAATCATTTTTTATTCAAAAAAAGATTGTTTATTAAACATAAATAAATTTCACAATTTCCCCCCAAAAAAAGTTTGATCTTTCTATCATTATATAAAAAAAGTTTGAATAATACTAATTCAAATTTATAAAAAAAAAAATCAATTTACTAATAGAAACAAAATTTCAATTTATTAAAAAAAAAAAATTGATTTTGTTAAAGCATGAATGTATCAATTTCAATTTAAAAAAAAAAAAAAATTGTGATTCTCACTTATCTAAAAATAGAAAAAAACAATCTCATTTTCCAGTTTTTAAAGAAAAAAGACTAACTTATTTAATAAAAATGAATTCTTAAGCTAAATGGTTTCCTTTGTTGCTTCAGAAGCTAGAATGTATTCAACTTCCAAAGTGGAGTAAGCAATACAAGATTGTTTCACACTCATCTAACTAACAATTACACCACCAAAGGTAAATACAAAACAAAAGGTAGATTGATGAGAATCCTTATCAGACTGGAAGTCTTAATTTGTGTACCCTGTAGGCACTAACTCGTACTCTAGAACACAAGCATATAGATCGTCATTCTCCTAAGATACTTGAATATATACTTGACAACTATCCAATGTTCTAGGCCTTGATTTGACTAATATTTATGCACCATATCTACTACAAGCAAATATGTAGTCTAGTACATAACATTACAAACATAAGGTTACCATTACTCATGCATAAAGTATTGTTTGTATGCACTCTTTCTCCTTAGGTGTCTTAGGACATTGATTTGGTGAAAAAGAAATTTCATACCTTAAGGGTAGGAACCTTTTCCTAGAATCCTACATCACATACTTGACCAAAAGCTTGTCAATATAGGTGGCTTGAAATAACGCTAATATTTTATTCTTACAATCACGTAGGACCTTAATCTTAAGAATATATTGTGCTTCCACCAAGATCTTTCATATGAAATTGAGTAGACAACCATATCTTAATTTATGACAATAGCTCTACATTATTACCAATGAGTAGAATGTTATTGACATACAAGAAAATAAAAACCACCATGCTTTTCTACACCTTTCTATATACTAAAGGTTCATTCTCATTTTGATCAAAGTCAAAAGTTTTGATTGTCTAATAAAAAAGTTTGTTCCATGAACAAGATGATTACTTTAATCCATAAAAAAATTTATGTAACTTGCATAACATATACTCTTGACCCTTTGCTATGAATCCATCTAGTTGCATCGTATAGATTCTCTCATCAAGATTCTCATTCAAGAATACAGTCTTGACATTCATTTTCCATATCTCATAATTGAGATGTGCTGCAATAGATAGGAGTATCCTAATGGACTTGAGCATAACTATCAACAAGAAGGTTTTCTCATAGTCAAAACTAGATTTCTAACTACAACCCTTTGCTATAAGTTTAGCCTTATAAGTCTCATAACTTTTATCCTTTTAGGTGATTCTACATGCTCCCAAACTTGGTTAGAATAGATAGATTCTAACTCTACTTTCATAGCTTTTTGTGAAAGATGTGCATCCACCACTCATTACTTCATTATAATTTGTGGAATAAATCTCATGTTCCTCTAAAATGGTCTAAAAAGAATTTCCTAAATATATGAACCAGTCTGGTTAAGTAATAATCCTCCCACTATGACGAGGGATGATGTATAATTTGTGGATATTGAAAGTGTTGAGATTGGGACTTAGAAAACATGACATGATGTAACAAATCGAGATTCCTTTAAAAAATTATTTATTTATGTTTTTTGGTTTCCTATTATATCTTTTGCATTAATTGGTTATTTGAGCATACACGTCCCACATCACTTGCATTATACATAACTTGGGTGCATCAAGAGTTACATAGAAGATCAAAGTCATAGGTTCCTTGTAGAGTGATGAGTTGTCCACAATTGATTTGTATATTTGGGCAATCCATTTGAGACTATAGTGTACTACCTCCTAATTGGAGGAATGACTTGTCTTGGCCGTCGGGAAGGTTTTCCCATGGTGAGTGCACTAGTGCATGTGATGCACACTAGACATAATCTATGGTGAATCATCACATGAAGTTATCAATTTTCATAATTCACCAAGTTATTATACTACATGGACTCTCAATCTTAAGAGGATATTGAGTTTGTGTCAAAATTAATGAAAGGTTTTGACTTATGGGTGAGACCTTAAGGTGGTCATATATCTCTACGGATTAGGTCAATGTTGATGGAGGCTAGTGGCAATAGGTATTCTCAATAAAGGTATCATGATATTTTATGAGATTGAGACAGTGATTCCACTTGGGTGATCTAAAGGATATGTGATCCAAAAGACTATGGTCATAACATTTCTTTTAGTGAAAATTTGACATATGCTTTTTGGAATTAGAGTACGTCAATTGATCACATAATAAGTGAGATATGTAACTCAAGGATTGAAAGGATAATCTTGATAAGTGATAACACTACCTTGTTAGATTACAAACATTAATTTGTGGGAAGTCTGCATGCAGTGGATAGTAAGTCACAAAACCAAGCTTCGTCTCATTGTTATTTACATAGGGTACTAGAGTGTAATTGATTTTCTTTAATGGAATGTTGAATCAACTTTAAAATTAGATTATGAGGGAGTTAATACTCCTATGGATCCTAGTAGTCCTCGCTCTAAGCTCATATACCATAATATGTCATAGTTTACAAGGGTTGGATTGATTATAGGCTCACTTTTGTGTATAAAGGTATTTTGGTAATTATGCAAGGTTGCATAGGGAATAATGAATAAGTTCTTTGGAATGAACTAATTGATTAATTAGATGACCCTATTAGGGTAATTAATAATTTAAGACCTATTTTTGGGCTATGTTAGGTGACCCAAGTCTTGGTGGATTCAAGTCACTTAAGCCTAGTAGATGAACCCTATAAATACGTCCTTAGGGGTTAGGGTTTTCATCACTTTTTGAGACACGATTGTCTTCCACTTCCAAAAAAAAAAAAAAAAAAGAGGACCTAGGAATCCTCCATTCCAAAGCCCACACTTTGGAGTGCCAAGATCATGGTTCGAGTCACCGGACGAAAGATCTTGGGTGTACAAGGCCTTTAGACTCTTCAAGCTTCATCTTCACTGAGTGGAATTGATTTGGGAACATCCAAATCAAAGATAAAGTTTTCTAATGTTTTTCCTTTTAATCCTAAAATGTTAAAAATATGTTTTTTGCTTCTTTTGCATAGGATCTAGAGGCCTAAGGTAGTTTTTCATGCACCTATACTATCTAGGGTTCCTAACAAAAATGTCTAGACATATTAGTATGCACTAACTCCAAACATTCTTTAGCTTAATCCCTTTACCAATAAAGAGCCTCTTAGTCTTTTTTTCTTCTATACATGATTCATAGAGTTGAAGGTCTTTTAGAACTAATGAGTGTAATGTTTCATACTTAATTGGTCTTTGGATCCTGTTTAGATTTATATGACCTAGGCATAGATAGCACAAGTATGTTTGATTAGTGTTAGGCATTTTCCTCTTTAATGAGATATGATGACTTTCAATAGTAGGTAAAAGAGAAAAATGAGTGGTAGGAAATATATTGTCAACCAATGAGTTGAGCAAATAAGTGAATTATTCTTTCTAATAAAAACACTTTTATTAAAATAAACTGAATTATTTGATTTACTAAAGCTAGAAATTGAAATAAGATTCTTTCTAAACTCAAACACATAAAAATAATCCTTGAGTTTTAGATGACTACTATTCTTTAGTATTAGTATAACATCTCCCACGACTTACACAAGTATCCTCACTGTAAATGCTAAAGTAAGTGTGAAACCAAGGTTTGGTTAATCTTGATTTTGATGATAACAAAACAAGGTTTAGAACTAATGATCATATTTCAAGTGTGATTAGGCAAGACGATTTCCAAAGTGGCAATCACAAAGACAAATCAAGCAAAGGAGAAATCATGAAGAAGAAGACCACCTCAAAGAGAAGAGTTTTTCAAGACCAAAGCTTCATAAGATCTCTTTGTAAGGTTGTTGGTGCACTAGGACTTCCATGCATTTCATTCTTTATTTATGCACCAAAATCATTCAAGAGTAATATTGTTTTAAATATCTTAAGAATTGGATGATTTCATGTTTTCAACTAAAACCTTGTGTTAAATGATTTTCAAACTTGTGTTAAAAGGTTTTAAGTTAAAAAAGGTTGAGTGTTGAGCCAAAAAAATGGCTCAACCGGTTCAACCGGTCGAGGATTGGTTGAGGGAGCCAAAAAGTTTCTCTCTCTCCCAATGGCCTCCTCTTCCTAGTCAAGGTTGAACCTCAACCGGTTGAGGTCCGATCGAGGTCCCCCAACGGCTAGTTTGGCTTTTTTATTCTATAAAAAGTCTCCAATCTTCATTGTTTCAAAAGCTTAACCTTTCCAAATATTTCTTGATTATATTTGAGCCTTGGAAGAGTATTTTTTAGTGCACCACTATTTCAAAACTTGCATATCTTCAGTGCACCATTCAATCCTAGTTTTTCTTGTATCATTTGAGCTTAAAGTTCTTGTGCTAGGATTTTTGAGAGATCATTCATTTGTAAATCTTTGAGATGAAGTTTCTCAAGTGTGGGGTATCACTTGAGGGGTTGTTTAAGAGTGGGATATCTCTTGAAGAAGTGTAAAGGGTGCTTGGAGCCAAAAGTCCAATAGGGTGAATTGGAACCATAATCCAATTGTATTGCTTGAAAGCTTGGTTTGGAAGTCTTGGATTAGTGGAACTTCAAGCTCGGGATTGAAGCTAGAGGAGAGTAGATGTAGGCCGAGTTGCGCCGAACCACTATAAACTCTTGTGTTTGCATTCTCTCTTCCCTACTCTTTAATTTATATGCAATTGTCTACATATTGATTATTATATACTTGCATATAATTGTCTCTTGCATTCACTTGTTTAAATTTGCAAAAAGAGACCATCACCTTATTCACCCCCCCCCCCCCCCCCCTCTAGGGTGATTACCATAAGTTGGATTAGCCTCATATTCCTAACAGTAAGATACATTTTTCCTTCATTTAACTTTCTTCTTAGTTGAAATCCCTTTAAAGAATCACATATATGGTCAATGACCTAGGAATCTATCCACCATGAGTTGATGAAATCCATCACTAAACAAGATTCAACTAAAAGTGAATGAAATGTACTTTTTGACCTCTTTAGGAACTTTAGATATTCCTTTTTCCATTAACGTTTCTTACCACAAAAGAAACACTTGCCCTTTCTCTTATTCTTTCTTTTCCCAACCTTGGTCTTTCTTTGCTTAGTATTCTTGAAAATGTTTGATTGAGAGTTATACTTTTAGCATTAACTAACAATAAGGAAGAATTAAAACTTTATAGATATTGTAGTAGAAACTTTAATGACTACCTAAAGAACTTTAGTTTTATAGATCTAGAAATAGAAACAATAATTTTAGTTTTAGAAAAACTTCAATTATTTTTTTTTCAAGAACAATTTATCTTAAGAATTGATTGTAAAAAAATCTTAAGAAATTCTTTGAAAACAAATTTTTTTTCAAAACTATCCACAAAAAGATAGATAAAATTTCATAACTATTTAATTGGTTTTAAACCTAAATTTTAGCATATCAAAGGAAAAGGTAATGTATTAGCAGATTGGTTAAGTGGGTAAATAATTATTAATGATTAATGACTATCTTCTTGTTTTGATTATAGGAATATGACGTAAGGGAAACCAATTAAAGCCAGAACCTTTCAGTATGGAACTATATATTTGAATGAAGTATTAAATCCAAACTTGAGATTTAACTCTTTATATTCTTAAAACATTTTTGAAGAAAATAAAGTTATTAAAGATATCTTTGGTCTTTAAAACTATAAAATTTTCCTAACCAAAATCTAGAATATTTTTATGAAAAATATTGTTTTAGCCTTACCTTAATTTCTTTAAAATCAACTTATTGCTTTAGAAAACCAAGAATTCCAAAACTTTAAAATCCAAGAAAATTAGGAAAAATTGATAAATGATTTAAAAACCAACCCAACATGAACTAATCAAACTAGTCTAGTCAGTAAAATTGAATTGTTTAGTCTAATTAGCAAGTAAGCTCTTAGAATAGTATGAAAAACTTGTTGTAAAAAATATAATTAAAGCTGATAACTATTCTGTAGTTCAAACTTTCTTTTTGCAAATCTAGTATGATAGTGTATTTAAAAATCAAATGTTTTTATACAAACAAATAAGAACCAAAAAAGGTAGAATAAAAATAGGTCAAGTAGAATATCACAACCTTGAATCTTTTTTTGTTATATATTTTGCTTATATAAATGTGTCTATTGTACATAAAGAATTTTCTTACCTCTTACCTTAGCTCATGGACCAAGGAATTTTGAAAAATATTTTCATAAACCATATAACTCAAATCCTTGACAATTTCCTTGAAAAACTAAAAGACATTTTAACCTATCTTTTTAGAACTGAAAAATGAATTGATATATCTTTTGAAACCATATTACCTTTTTTTTTTCAAACTAATAGGTCAATAATACCAAACTACCACCATGTATATATAAAGTAAAATAAAGAACCATTAATTCCTAAAAAAAAAAACTAGAATAGGAAATGACTCGTCTCAATGAATTTCTTGAATATGACAATAGAGTCTTTCAAATATATGATCTTAGACCAATCAATAAAAAATTATTTTATCTTATTAATGAAGAAAAATCATGTCTATTTGGAGAAATAAACCTTTAAAACATATAATATTTTAAAAACCTATTACAATCATTAAGGAAAACTTTATAATCATGTTGACCATAAAATTATCAAAACTATCTTCTTATTATACTATTTTATTTAAAAATATAAATTTTAAAACTTTCTTTTACAAATAAGGAAGAGGTTAAAATCTTGGTTTTTTACCTTTATTATTGTGAAAGTAAACAATAAGTGACTTTTACTTTTCCAATGGTTGTGTATATTTATTGATATTTATGAGGTTCTATGGAGTTGACTATTCTGAAATAAATAAGATCCAGACAATGGTCATATTTTATTCTTTAAAAAGGGCCTTCAATTTTATGGAATCCCTAAGAGTAAAGCTATTAGGTACAAGTAAGTATTTAAAAAGAAACTAAAATCTAATGGTAGAATACATAATTATAAAGCTAGGCTAGTAGTTAAGGGTCCTACTCAAAAGAAAGGAATTGACTATTTTGATACGTATTCTCTAGTCTCTAGGATTACAATTATTAGAAGTTTGATAACCCTAGCATCAATTCATAATTTAGTAATACATTAAATGGATGTTAAAACCACATTTTCGAATGGTGAGTTAGTGGAAGAAATATACATGGAACAACCTAAATGTTTTAAGATAAAAGGACAGGAGCATAAGGTATGTAAACTAGCAAAGTCATTTTAAAGTCTTAAACAAGCTCCAAATCAGTGGCATGAAAAGTTTGATAAAGTCATCTTAGATTATGGTTTTAAGGCCAATGATCATGATAAATGTGTGTACTATAAAATGGACCTAAAAGAATGCATCATACTTTTTCTTTGATGATATTCTCATTTTTGGAAGTAATATGGAAATAGTGAATTACATAAAGGATTATTTGTCTACAAATTTTGAGATGAAGGATTTAGGATAAGCACATATAATATTAAGAATGAGACTTTCAAGAACAAGTGAAGGTATAACTTTGATTCCAATATGCATTTGAAGAAAAATGTTGGAAAGCCAATATCACAATTAAATTATTCTCAAATAACAAGGTCTTTATTGTACATTACAAATAAAACTAGACCTGACATAGAATATGCAGTTGGGAGACTAATTAGGTATACTCATAATCCTAGTAAGGAACATTGGATTGCTTTAGAGAGAGTATTTAAGTATCTTAAAGGAACTTTAGATTATTCTTTATGTTACAAAGGATTCTTTAATGTAGTGGAATGATATAGTGATGCAAATTGGATAACTAGCAATCTAGATATAAAATTCACTATATGGTATGTGTTAGAAAAATTAGGCTAATCCAACCTATGGTAATCACCCTCGAGGGGTGGTGAATAGGGTGATGGTCTCTTTTTGCAAATTTAAACTATGTGAATGTAAGAGACAAGCATATGCAAGTATATAATAAAACAATATAAAGACAAATGCATATAAAGTAAAATAGTAGGGAAGAGAGAATGCAAACATAAGATTTTATAATGGTTCAACGCAACTCGTCCTACATCCACTCTCCTCTAGCTTCAATCCCAAACTTGAGGTTCCACTAATTCAAGGCTTCCAAACCAAGCCTTCAAGCAATAAATTAGATTATGGTTCCAATCCACTCTCTTGGACTTTTGGCTTCAAACACCCTTTATAATTCTCAAGAGATATCCCACTCTTGAACAACCTCTCAAGCGATACCCCACACTTGAGAAACTTCATCTCAAAGATTTATAAATAAATGATCTCACAAAATCCTAGTATAAAAACTTTAAGCTCAAATGATACAAGAAAACTAGGATTGAAAGATACGCTAATGATATGCAAGTTTTAGAATAATGGTGCACTCAAAACACTCTTCCAAGGCTCAAATATATTCAAGAAAGGTTTGGGAAGGTTGAGTTCTTAAACAATGAAGATTTGAAGCCTTTTTATAGAGGAAAAAAAAGCTAAACTAGTCGTTGGGGGTTCAATCGGTTGACTAGTCGTTAGCATTTAATGCTTGACAGGTGATCGTTGGACCTCGCCGGACCTTAATCGGACTTCAATCGGTTGAGGTGTGGGTCGACCAGTTCCTTATCCGGTTGAACAACCATTCTAGAAGAGAGAGAAAGTTTTTTACACCCCTCGACCGGTTGAGCTGGCGGTCGACAGGTTACTGTTCATACCATTGACCGGTTTAATTAAGGGTCGACTTGCTCGTAGATCGGTTGAGCTGGCGGTCGACTAGTTCCTCATCCTGTTCAAATGGTTGAGCCATTTTTTACTCAACAACTAACTTTTTCAACTTAAAACCTTTTAAACAAGTTTGAAAAACATCTGACACAAGACTTTAGTTGAAAACATGAAATCATCCAATTTTAAAATATTTAAAACAAAATAACTCTTGGATGATTTTGGTGCATAAGTAAAGAATGTAATGCATGAAAATCCTAGTGCACCAACTACCTTACAAATAGATCTCATGAAGTTTGAGTCTTGAAAAACACTTCTCTTTGAGATAATCTTCTTTTTCATGATTTCTCATTGACTTAATTTGTCTTTGTGATTGCCACTTTGGAAATCGTCTTGCCTAATCACATTTGAAATATAATCATTAGTTCTAGACCTTGTTTTGTTATCATCAAAACCGAGATTAACCAAACATTGGTTTCACAGTATGTTTTCCTTCTAAGAAGTGTTGCTATTTCTTAGGGATTTAAGAAACAAACTATAATATTAAGAAGTACAATGGAATTTGAGCTAATTGCACTAAATACAATGAGCATTGAGGTTGAATGGATTAAAAACTTACTCTTACATATCCTCCTAGTGAGCACGTCCATACTTGCAATATTTGTGTATTGTGATAGTAAAGATGTAATAGATTTAGTTAATCGGTCTCACATAAACAAGAAGATGAATAAACACCTACAAGTGAAATACAAGTTAGTAAGAAACTGTGAAACCAAAGTTTGGTTAATCTTGATTTTGATGATAACAAAACAAGGTTTAGAACTAATAATCATATTTCAAGTGTGATTAGGCAAGACAACTTCCAAAGTGCCAATCCAAAGACAAATCAAGTCAAGGAGAAATCAGGAAGAAGAAGACCACCTCAAAGAGAAGAGTTTTTCAAGACCAAAGCTTCTTAGGATCTCTTTGTAAGGTTGTTGATGCACTAAGACTTTCATGCATTTCATTTTTTATTTACACACCAAAATCATCTAAGAGTAATATTGTTTTAAATATCTTAAGAATTGGATGATTTCATGTTTTCAACTAAAACCTTGTGTTAAATGATTTTCAAACTTGTGTTAAAAGGTTTTAAGTTGAAAAAAGATGAGTGTTGAGACAAAAAAAATGGCTCAACCGGTTCAACCGGTCGAGGACTGGTTGAGGGAGCCAAAAAGTTTCTCTCTCTCCTAATGGCCTCCTCTTCCCGGTCAAGGTTGAACCTCAACCGGTTGAGGTCCGATCGAGGTCCAGTTGAGGTCCGATTGAGGCCCAACGGTCACTTTTCCTAACGGCTAGTCAACCGGTCGACCCCTAACTCGACCGGTTGAACCCCTAACGGCTAGTATGACTTTTTTCTTCTATAAAAAGGCTCCAAACTTCATTGTTTCATAAGCAAAATCTTCCCAAATCATTCTTGATTATATTTGAGCCTTGGAAGAGTATTTTTGAGTGCACCATTATTTCATAACTTGCATATCTTTAGTGCACCATTCAATCCTAGTTTTTCTTGTATATTTGAATCTAAAGTTCTATTACTACGATTTTGAGAGATCATTATTTGTATATCTTTGTGAGGAATTTTCTCAAGTGAGGGGTATCACTTGAGAGGTTGTTCAAGAGAGGGATATCTCTTGAAGAAGTGTAAAAGGTGCTTGGAGCCAAAAGTCCAAGAGGGTGAATTGGAACCATAATCCAATTGTAAAGAGATTGGAAGCTTGGTTGAAGCTTCAAGATAGTGGAACCCTCACTCAGTTAAGAGGTTGAGGAGAGTGGACGTAGGCAAAGAAGTGCCGAACCACTATAAACTCTCGTGTTTGCACTCTTTCTTCTCTAACTCTTTTAAATTATATGCAATTGTGTTTATTTTGTTTATTATATATTTGCATATAATTGTCTCTTATTTTTGCATAGTTTAAATTTGTGAAAAAGAGACCATCACCCTATTTACCCCTCCTCTAGGGTGATTACCATAGTTTGGATTAGCCTCAAATTCCTAACAATTGGTATCAGAGCAAGGCTTTTTGTTAAGACTTAACCGTCTAAGAAGTAATGGCTATTCCATCAACCTCATCCCAAGTTGAAAGTTTTTCAACCACCCGACCTCCACTTTTCACGGGAACCGATTATCCCTATTGGAAAAACAAAATGACTTGGTTTATCCAATCTACTAATCTTGATTTATGGGATGTCATTGAAGATGGTCCCCACATTCTTTCAAAATTAGAAAATGGAGTGATGGTTCCAAAACTTAAGCATGAATGGGATGAACTTGATAGAAAGAAAGTTCAATTAAATGCCAAAGCTGTTTTTATCTTACATTGTGCTATTGATATAAATGAATTTAATCGTATTTGGCATTGTAAGTCGGCTAAAGAAATTTGGAAACTATTAGAAGTCACTTATGAGGGAAATGACCAAGTTAAAGAGTCTAAAATCAATATCCTTATGCATGATTATGAATTATTTTCTATAAAGGATTTTGAATCTATTGTTGAGATGTTTTCTAGGTTTCTTGTGATTGTGAATGAACTTGAAGCCTTGGGAAAGACTTACACCGAAGTAGAGAAAGTCATGAAGATCTTAAGGTCTCTACCAAAGAAATGGGAAACAAAAGTGACGGCTATTCAAGAAGCGAAGGATCTTACCAAGCTCTCACTTGAAGAACTCATTGGGTCACTCATGACTTATGAGATAGAGTTGTATAATCATCAAAGAGTTGAAGAAAATGAGAAAAGTATAGCCTTTATGGCTATAACAAATGATGATAAAGAGGAAGAAAGTGAAAGTGAAAGTGATGAGGTAAACTCCAACTCTAACCATTTTGATTTTCAAGATGAGCTTCAAAAATTATATTTTAATCTTGAAAAACTTGGTTCCAAAAATATCCTTCTCAAGAAAAAGATTTCTTGTCTTCTAAATGAGCTCAATGAGGATAATGAAAATTTTAAAAATATTGAGAAGACAAAAATCCCTTTTGAAAAGGAAAATGAGGAGCTAAAAATTCTCAAATGGCCAAAAAACTTTTGATATGATTTTGGCAAATCAAAAATTGCATTTTTGATAAAAAAAGAGATTAGCCTACAAGCCTTTCAAAAATCAATTTTTTTAAAAGGAAACCTCTAGTTTTTCGCCTTTAACTATTTGTGTTTTTTTGTGAAAGAAGAAGTCACTTTGGTGATATTTGAAAATCCCCTCATGTTCTTCAAAACTCTAAATTATTTTGGATTCCAAAGAAAAGAAAGACTAACCCTCTAGGACCCAAAAAGATATGGGTACCAAAGGTTACTTAATTTGTTTTGTAGGGATCTATGCAAAAAAGAGGATATGCTTACCTTGAAAAGAATGTATTGATGGTATTGGTAATTGTATCCCTTCTAAAGCCTAATTTGCAATATCATTTTGCTAACACTTGGTATATTTTTTTTATAATATAACATTTGGTATCACTTTGATAAAATTGGTATATTTGTTAAACCAAGGTTTTGGTTTTAAAAAGAAGATTTTTTTTATATACCTAGGTAAAATTAAATGATCATATGCTTGTATGCCCTAAAAGTGTTATTCAATGCATGATACATACGTTCTCCCATATATATTTTTCCAAATCATGCTTTAAATTGGGAATGCTCTAAGGATGAGCAATATTTTATTTGGAAACTATTCTCAAATGAAAAAAGGGGAGATTCATTTTTATGAGAAATTATATTTTTTTGATAACATGTGATTCCCCTTATATACTTTATTGAAACTTTTTGTTGATGACAAAAAGGGGGAGAAGTAATGGTAGGTTGCTAACTTGGGAAGATATTTCAATATTGTTTTAGCAATCCTATTCATATTGATGCTATGTGCTTTTTTGGTTATATTTGTATGCATCATATTTAATAATAATGTCTTGCCAAATTGCTAAATTGCTCTTTATGTTATTTATGTTTAATTATATCATTTTGAGCATCCTTAATATACTCCTTGAAAGTTTCTAAACTTGAATATTTTCTAAATTCAAAGGAGCATATATTGAGGGGGAGCTTTTTAGCAACCTTGGTTTTGTCATCATAAAAAAAAGGGAGATTGTGAAACCAAGGTTTGGTTAATCTTGATTTTGATGATAACAAAACAAGGTTTAAAACTAATGATCATATTTCAAGTGTGATTAGGCAAGACAACTTCCAAAGTGCCAATCCAAAGACAAATCAAGCCAAGGAGAAATCATGAAGAAGAAGACCACCTCAAAGAGAAGAGTTTTTCAAGACCAAAGCTTCTTAGGATCTTTTTGTAAGGTTGTTGGTGCACTAGGACTTTCATGCATTTCATTCTTTATTTACACACCAAAATCATCCAAGAGTAATATTGTTTTAAATATATTAAGAATTGGATGACTTCATGTTTTCAACTAAAACCTTGTATTAAATGATTTTCAAACTTGTGTTAAAAGGTTTTAAGTTGAAAAAGGTTGAGTGTTGAGCCAAAAAAATAGGTCAACCGGTTCAACCGGTCGAGGACCGGTTGAGGGAGCCAAAAAGTTTCTCTCTCTCCCAATGGCCTCTTCTTCCCGATCAAGGTTGAACCTCAACCGGTTGAGGTCCGGTTGAGGCCCAACAGTCACTTTTCCTAACGGCTAGTCAACCGGTCGATCCCTAGCTCGACCGGTCGAACCCCAACGGCTAGTATGACTTTTTTCTTCTATAAAAAGGCTCCAAACTTCATTGTTTCATAAGCAAAACCTTCCCAAATCATTCTTGATTATATTTGAGCCTTGGAAGAGTGTTTTTGAGTGCACCGTTGTTTCATAACTTGCATATCTTTAGTGCACCATTCAATCCTAGTTTTTCTTGTATCTTTGAATCTAAAGTTCTCTTACTAGGATTTTGAGAGATCATTATTTATATATCTTTATGAGGAATTTTCTCAAGTGAGGGGTATCACTTGAGAGGTTGTTTAAGAGAGGGATATCTCTTGAAGAAGTGTAAAGGGTGCTTGGAGCCAAAAGTCCAAGAGGTGAATTGGAACCATAATCCAATTGTAAAGAGATTGGAAGCTTGGTTGAAGCTTCAAGATAGTGGAACCCTCACTCGGTTAAGAGGTTGAGGAGAGTGGACGTAGGCAAGCAAGTGTCGAACCACTATAAACTCTCGTGTTTGCACTCTCTCTTCTCTAACTCTTTTAAATTATATGCAATTGTGTTTATTTTGTTTATTATATATTTGCATATAATTGTCTCTTATTTTTACATAGTTTAAATTTGTGAAAAAGAGACCATCACCCTATTTACCCCCCTCTAGGGTGATTACCATAGTTTGGATTAGCCTCAAATTCCTAACATAAACCTTTTTAGTAAAAATATGATATCCTTGAACTTTTAAGATTTGAAAAGAATGTTGCTGATCAATTGACCAAGGGTTTTTCTAGGAATGCTGTCTCGAAATCACTGAGGGAGATGAGGCTTAAGCCCTTAAAGGAGTCACCTCAAGAAGTAACCCGACCTTTATGATTAAAGATCCCATGAATAAGGTTCAATGGGTAGAAACAATCCACATTGTGTGACTTAATACCACTAATCTTTAGGAGAGAATCTCTTTTGATGTGATGTTAGGAAGAGTGTTTCCTTGAATGAGCCCATGGCAAGAAATTCTATGAGGTCCAGGTCATATGTACCCTTGGAGGACTCAACTAAATGAGATTTGTTGTGAGGTCGCAACTATGGGAGTAAGGCTATTCCCTGGTAACTCTCATGAGAATCAAGTCCCACATCAATACTATGTGTGCGACATGTTAAAGTTTGGCTCAAGGACCTAGTTCAAGACATGGTTCACTAAGGATCCTCAAATGAAAATTGTCAACACTAAGTATAGATTCAAGTTCGGAAGACACCTATACCCATTACATAGTATAAAGTTGCCCATTACTTTCTCTATTTATTATTATTATTATTATTATTATTATTTTGAAGTTTTAAACCTTGTGGGGGAATGTAAGATTTTATTTTAAAAATATAAAGTTTAAAACTTCCTTTTACAAATAGGAAATATGTTACAATCTTGGTTTTATACCTTTATTATTGTGAAAGTAAAAGGCAATAAATGACTTTTACTTTTCCAATGGTTGTGTGAGTTCATTGATATTTACAAGATTTTATAGAGTTGATCATTCTGAAATAAATAAGATTCAGATAATAATCATCTTTTATTCTTTAAAAATGGCCTTTTATTTTTATAGAAAAGTATATCACAAAGAAATTGTTTCTTCTTTCTTGAGTTTTTATTTTTTTATTTTTCTAAGCAACAATATTGTGGATAGGTTCTCCATAGTCTTCCTATTGACGTGCCTATAGAGGAGACACTGCTATGAACTAACGATTAGAGTTGTATCTTGGAGTAACTATTATTCGTTAACACCACACGTAGGGAGGCGATAGTAGCTTTAGGACAATGTGCTACCACATGCCTCACCAAATCAGGTCAACTCTTTTTTAACTTTTAATTCTATTTAAATTCATAATTCTCTATATTTTCATGTTTCATTGAGAAAGCAAAATTTAAGAAGAGGAATAGAGACAACGAAGAAGAAAGTGTTTTTTTTTTCCATAACACTTATCTTAGAGATGATGCATGCTTTTAGAACAATCCCAATGATGAAAGCTATTAGAACCTTTAGAATGCAATGGAAACATGATAAACAAATAAAAAATAAAAATAAAAATCGGCAACATAGAAAACGTCAACAATGATGACCCTAAAGTGATGACAATAAACTCAACTGCAAAATCTAAAGCAAAAGGGAAAATATACATTAAATTAATCTTATCAAAAGACAGTCATATCATAAAAAATACATGATAGCATGAAGGAAAAAATAAAGATGGAAAGAAGAAAAGACAAGATGAAAAGAAGGAAAAAAAAAACAAAAACAAAAATCACTATGCATATAAATATTTAGACTATGCGCATATTTTGTATATGAATACATTAACTATTTACATAAATGTATTAGTTTACCATTACCACTTACCTTTCCCGTATAAAAAAAACCTATGAAACGTACTATCCTAGTCTACTATACCTTATTTTATTTTTACATAACTAGCTTTGTATATAAAAAGGAAATAGTGAAAGAAAGAAAGAAAGAAGTTGAAAAAATATAATAGAAAAAGCCAAAAGCCTATTGGACAATAGTTTTTTAGAATAATTTTATATTCTAAAAAAAAACCCAAGAAAATATATTTGATAACAAAAACTATTTTATATTTTTAAGAGCATAAAAAAAATAAAAATTCAAAGAACATCTTTCAATTGTTTTATGCCATTTTCACTTATTTTTTAAGGGTTATTTTAAAAAAATAATTATACAAATATGTAGAATGATTAAAAATAAAATACTAAATATAAAAATTATTTTTAAAACATATTTAAAAATATTATAAACATATTAAAAATATTTTAGATTTTCAAATGTGCTTTTGTTATACAAAATATCATACAACAATTTTAAAAAATTGTTCTAAAAAACTGTTTTTAAGAATTATTTTCAAAAACAGTTACTAAACGAGGTCCCAACTTTCTCCTAATTCCTTCTCTAACTCATTGTACATTTTGTGTAAATTCTATTGTTTCAATAAAATAAGAAATAAATGATTTATTTGAGATATATATAATCAAAATGATGAAGGGCATTTATGCAAAAAAATGAATTACTTTTCAATTAAAACACATGAGAGAGATTAGATTTGCAAATTTAAGGATTATTGAATCCATTTTAACCAATTAATTCTATATTTTAATAGGTGAAATAATTAGAAAAATTATTGATAGGATAAGAGAGGATAGATTAAACATGATATAAAACATTAATGATATATGACCATTCTTATTATTATCTTCTAACATGAATGGTGATGATTAATATTGATTTAATAATAAAATATACATGATCACAATAAATACATTATTTTATTTTAATAATCGTTTTCTAATGATACAAGTAACATCTTCTTGGGCTACAAAATTTTGGTGTTGGGCCGATCAAAGCCCAGCGGGTTGGACCAAGAATAAAATAATAAAATAACCGATTGGAATGGTTGTGGGGAAGGTCTGTGTCTTATATAAATATCCAAAAAAAACCCTCATGTTCCCACTCGCAGATCCACGACAGCAGCGCCCAGTCCAAACCCTAGCGCTCGGAAAAGGGAGGAGTGAGAAGCAAGGTTTCTGTCACCTCACTCCTCCACCACAACAACCCAGCCAAGGCCTCAGGTACCCACTCCTCTCCTCCCCCCTCTTTGCTTCTACAAAGTACAAACCATAGTTGATTATCATCTGTGAAAAGAGGAATGAATTACAAGGGGTTGTTGTAGTCTCTATATTGTTTTGTTGGGTGTGATATCAGGTTTTAAGGAGATCCATCGATCAGAAATGGCGCAGCAAGCCCCAGCTGGATCAACCCATGCGGCCCAAGTTGTATGTATACTAATACTATTGACCGAGCCTGAAATTGTATTTTCCTTTTGGTTGAGGTTGTTGTTAACTGGTGTGAATGAAATTCTGGCAAATTTTCAGGTTGGGAACGCTTTTGTGCACCAATACTACCATATCCTGCATCAGTCCCCAGAGCTTGTTTTCCGGTTTTATCAGGATATTAGTAAGCTTGGTCGTCTCGAGGAAAATGGGATCATGGGTGTTACCACAACAATGGAAGTAAGATATCTTTGTGATTTATTTTTATCTTTTCTTGGTGTTTTTGTATCTTTTTCTGATTTATGCAAACTTTTCTTAGTTTTGTTTAGGGCGATATGGAGGAATAAACAACTCAAATTAGCTAAATGATTATATCTTGCTCCAGTTGATTAGGGGTTTTGGCTTTCTCAAAACCCAAGTAATGAGAATTTATTTTATTTTCCTTTTCCCATTTTTTTTTTTCCAACCAAACGTAGGATTTGAGGGTATAAGATTTGAAAATTAGGAGTATTCGTCTTTAGGACTATCCAGGGTGCTGGCATGCCTCCAAGATTCCTTATATTGGTATATGAATTTAAAATATTAGACGTTATAGTTAGCATTTGAGAGAATTAGATATGTACTGCTTCTGTAATGGTTTGATTTTTTCTCATTGTGCAGGCAATCAATGAGAAGATACTCTCACTTAACTACGGGGACTTGATTGCCGAGATTAAGTCTGTGGATGCCCAAGAATCTTTTGGAGGGGGAGTCCTTGTCCTTGTAACTGGGTATTTGACAGGGAAAGACAATAGGAGCCGAGATTTTACTCAGTCCTTCTTTCTTGCACCTCAAGACAAAGGCTACTTTGTCTTGAATGACTTATTCAGATACATTGAAGATGTCAAATACCAGGATGGAAATCCAGGTCTGGTGAGTGAGGTGGAAGCTCCTCTTACTCCTGAACAAGGTGATGGGAAACTCACTCTGTAGCTTGAATCAGTGGATTTTGGTGGTTTGTATTATTTGAAGATTGGATTTTTTTGGGTATCTGCAGATCCTTCTCCGGTGCAAGAGAATCATATTTTGGAACCAACACCAGAAGTGCCAGAGGAGGTTAATGAGGAAGTCTATAACCCTAGTGAGAATGGGGAGGCTTCAGTTGAGGAAGAGGAAGCACCAGTGGCTGAGGTTGTTGATGAAATCCAGGATGATCAGATGGTGACCATATCTGATTCCAAAATCTTAGAAGTGCCAAAGAAGTCATATGCTTCCATTGTAAGTAGTTATTATTCATATTGCTAAGCCTTCAAACTGTTCAGAAACTCTGAATTCTTGTAGAGTGGTGTTGGCATGAATTGGTAGATTCAGAAATTTTGGGCACTGATAATCCCCATTACTAAGTCAATTTGTTGTTGGCCATATGTCTGTTGAAGTTTTAAGTAGTGAAACATCTTGATATTGTTGTTTCAGGTGAAGGTAATGAAGGAAAGCTCTGTGCCTTTCTCAAGTCCTACCCCTACCCCTCCGAGGCCTGTACCAAAGATTCAAGAGCAGCAAGTGACAGTTGCACCATTGCCAACACCAGGAGCTGAGGCAAATGCTATTGAAAATGGGAATAACCAAGATGGAGAAGGTAAATGTCCTCTCATTCTAGTTCACTTCTAGTTCCTAAACCATGATTTTGTTTAGTAACTTATGATGATGATTTCATTTGGTAGTTTTATTTATTTGTTTATTTTGCACAGCGGATGGTCATTCTATCTACATAAGGGGTTTGCCTTCAAATGCCACACCTGCTTTACTTGAGGACGAATTCAAGAAGTTTGGACCTATTAAGAGTGGTGGTGTTCAAGTTAGAAGCAACAAGGTATGACTAACTTTATGTTCATGTCTTTTTCTTTGGAATTTTCTAGCATTAATTATTCTAATCCTCATAATTTGGCAGCAAGGATTTTGCTTTGGCTTTGTGGAGTTCGAGGTGGCAAGTGCCGTTCAAAGTGCAATGGAGGTATGCTTAAGTTTTTTGCTGCAGAAACTGTTTTCTTGTCCGACTTCATGTCTGTTTAATGGCTATTTATCAAGTTCATTTGTTTAAATTGCTCCAATTTGGTCACCCAGTGACACTTGAATGGTTTGAATGCTGAATATTTCTTCATGTGGTTTATGCTATTATTCCAATGTTAATTGGTTCTTGCTGGTTATATTTTCTTATGTGTTTTCATGGAATATGTGGCATTTTCCATTGTTTATTCTTTCATTTTGGTCTTGCTAGATATCAGTTGGAAATGCTCTATACCATTGATTTTCTCTTCATTGATCAATTTGATTGCAATTGTTAGTCCCTCTTGATGCAGATGTGTGCAAATACAGACACATGTTTTGGGGTTTATGTTTACTTACATTGCAAGGGAAACCTTTTTTGTGAAGGAAAATTTATTGCTTTGTGCAAGAAAAAAGAAAGAATAAAGAAGAAAGGAAAAAGGCTGGGGAATCTGTGGAAAGGCAAAGGAAGAAGCCCAACCCTATAGCATTCCATCCTATCCCAAAGAAAAGCAGAGTAGTTACTTACTTGAAATTCAGAATTTGTACATATAAAAATGAAATTCACAGGAATAAGCACACCATGCTAAAAAAGTTCTATTCCGCTTCTTCCAAGCATAGTAAAAAAGGCAGCTACAAGTTTTTATATACCTTTATAAAAAATCACCTACTGCCAGCATAAATATCAACTAGAATGTTAACTGATAGTGTATGTGTGCATGATTACATCCATGAATCATGCTTTTGTTTTCCTCAATTTCTTGTTCAAGAATAAAAATTTTGACTATGAGAGATGGGAATTTTTTGTTCATTTGTTGGCTATAAAGCAGTGTTTTTTTTTATTTTTATGACTTTGTAGCATTAAATATGCATGTTTCCGGAAAGAGATGGATTATACCCATTTATTGGTTGCATTAGGTTGAGTGACATGAATAGATGCCAAAATGAGCTGCAAGCCAAGGCCGTAGTGAGACATAGGAATAGAGGAAGATAAATTGCAATGACTCGCTTATTCTTTGAAGAGGAAAAAAGAAAGAAATAAATTTCCCCAAATGCATTCAATATATATATATATTTGTTTCATTTTGTATGGATTCTTAGAAATGTTAAGGCCTCAATAATTGTTAATTAGGCCTAATGTTGTCTCAGTGTCTGTAACATATTGGATGCTAATTCTCCCCATAAAAGGAGTCCAGTGGTTCAGGCTCAATTGCCCTCTTGCCAATTTTCTGTTAACTAAATGAACTGTGAATTGGAAATACATTTATGCCTTGAGATCAATAGTTGCTTATTTATTTATTTTGTTACCCTCCTTATTGACATTTCTGATGATAAAGCAGTATTTATTTTCTTTGTAAACCATTTTGAATCACATTATTGAGTCTGATTTGGTTGAATTATTTTACATCAAGGTTTTTAGTGTGATATTGTTTCATTAGCTGTTTCTCTTTTGCTTCATGTTGTCATTGGCTTACTCTGTCTAATTATTTGATATTTTCCTGATTTTTGTAAGAACTCTGTTTCTTCAATGTTTCAGGCTTCACCCATTACAATTGGTGGGCGTCAAGCTTTTGTTGAGGAAAAGAGGTCTACAAACAGTTCTAGAGGCAAGTTGGATTTTATGTTGAGTTATTCATTTAAAAGAAGGAATGTCTCTAAAAATGAAATGTCTATGAGTTGCATAGCGAATGGATAACATCTTTTGCTGGATTGAGGTCTGTCCTTGTCAAGATAAAGGAAAGACACGATATCTTTTCTTGTGCTTGGTGCAGCGGGGGGTTAGGGGTGGGGGAACACCGGAGCATGGGTATTTGTCAAAATGATGCCTTTGAAACCTATTTTATCAAAGCAACAAATTGTGGAAAGGGAACTATTTCAAACATTCTCTCTAGAATTGGTCTTCTTGATGCAGATCATACATTTTCAAATGGTGGATGGGAATTGGTTTTATTCAGTGAAAATTTGGTTGCAGCTCCATATTGGAAGGAAATTTTACATTCAGCATAATCCAATTTATCAACTGTGCTTTTAAATTTTTTAAAAATAGCTCTTTTTCCCCCCATTTTTCGCATCATGATCCAAATTTAGGCTTCACCCAATCTTTCTTGATTGCTTTTAAATAAAGAAGTAGCTATTTTTTTTGTCTTGCAGTGAACAACAGAACACGCTTTTCAAACGGAAGGGGAGTTGTATTCAGGAATGAGGGAGGTAGAGGACGCGGAAACTATGGAGTTAACAGAGGATATAACCGAGGTGATTTCAATAACAGGAGCGATTTTGGAAACAGGGGCAGTCGGGGAGGATTTCCAAATCGTGGAGGTGATGGATATCAGAGGACCGATCATGTGGGGAGCAATGGTGGCCGTGTGAACCGTGCTAGTGGCTTGACTGTTAATGCTGCAGCCAAAACTACAGCACCTAGGGTATCTGCCTCTGCCTGAAGAAGTTGGTTGAAAAGGAGGTTGGTGAGTTCTTAAAGGAAATTAGGTTTCAGCACCTGCTGATCCTTTTTGTGGATGAGGCGTTCGAAAGTTTCTTTACAATTTTCTCTAACCTTTTGTCCAATTTTTGCTCTCTATTTTGGGTGGTTATAGTTGGATGTTGGATAATTTAATTAGTTTGTTGTCTAGTATACTAATGCCATCTGTAGTTCCCTCAGAGGGGGTGGGGGTGGAGGGGGTTGTCGTTTGTCATTTGTGGTTAGGTTGTATTCTTAGCCCTGTTGTGAGGGCCTTTGTTAGTTAAATTTTTTTAGGGCTGTTGATCGTTGTGAAATGACGATATGGTTCTGGATATAGGTCATTTTTGTTCTTGGTTTTGCAGAAACAGCTTAATAGATGTTTTAATCATCTTCTGCCTCAATATTTTTTTTTTTTAGCTTTTTTGTTTTTCTTGGGAAGCTGCTAGAAAATGAGAAAGTCTGAGCCCATCTTTTGGTTGCAGCTGTAGGTCATTTGGTGTCTTTATTTTCTGGAAACATCTGATGGAAGTTGAGTTTTTTGTTTGATTTTACATTGTGGAAACCTGTGTTGTTGAGACACCATTAGTGGTGTCTTGAATATTTATTTGGTAAATAATTTATAGAGATGCATTTTACATGGGATGCACCATTGGATTCAAATGTGTTTGAGTGGTAGGATATGGAGGTTGGAGGCTAAAAGGAGTTTTTGTTAGTCTAATCCTGTGATTGCCTTTGGTTTGCACAAGGCCTTAAGTGGAGAGGCTTGTGATGGAGAAAATAGATTGTCTGTATAATACTTTGTTTGGTTTGAACTAAGCATGGCATGGAATGCAGGTGCAGATGCTCCTGCTTGAGCAAAAGCCATTTAAATGTCAACATCTATCTATGCCCTTCTCAGCAAATGGATGCCATGGGAAAATGCTGGGTCTGGAATAGTTGAATGAAGAAGAGGGGCAGTCACCGCTAAATTGAGTTGGGTTTGTCTCTTCAATCCCTTTTTTTGTATAAGTTGTGTGGTCAGAAATAAAGCGAAAGGAAATATGGATTTGAGATCTTTCTTTTGTCTCAGAAAATGACGGGTATGACAATGAGTGTGAGGGGGGTTGTAGCAGTTGTCATTGGTGGCCCATTTCACCAAGACTTCCAACTCTCCTTGTCGCCGTCACTCACTTTCATGTGTATATAAACAAAATTTCTCAAAATAAAGAAAAGAATTGTAAATTTGATAATTTAAGGGAATGACCTTCAGCACTGATTCTTCTTACAAAGAATAAGCACTTTTTAAAGCAATTTAATACTTAATTCTTTTATGAAAGGGGGTCTCATCAACAAATAAGAAGTCTTCTAATGAAAAGAAATTTTTAAGTTTTATTTTTCAGTAAATCTTCAAACAAATTCAAAATTTTAAGAAATTTTCCATTTTTTTTGAAATCTTCAAAAAATCTGGAGTCTTCAAAGAATTTTTTCAAGAGCCTTTCTTGTGGTGCTTTGAAATGAGAATCATTTATGGATTGGAAAAACTTGTTTTGATTTTATCTCTTGGTATCAGTGTCTTGATTTTATTTTATTTATTAAGATAATAATAATAATTTAATTTAATTTAATTATTATATTTAATTGTCTAGGATAATTATCACAATTAAGTTTTCTAGAGATTATTATTTTATCTCACATGTCAATACATTATTAGTCAATTAACACGTCATAATGGACAAAATTTGTTTCTCTAAAAATGTCTCCTTACAAAATTTGTTTGAGTAGAGAATTTGAAAGTGTTGAGGTTTATTTGTTTTGTTTTGATTTTTTTTTTTTTATTGACAATTAGAAATCCTAATACTAAAAGGATTTGAAATAAGGAACTTTATCCGCTAAAAATTTTAAGCCGATGAACAAGATTTTGCACCTTTGTTTGTTTGTTTGTTTTTTATTTTATTTTAAATTTTGAGTTTTGATTCAAATTTGTTCACATACACAATATAAGAGTGTTAAGGGGTGAACTATTTTTTGAATCTTTGCTTTACTTTATTTTATTGTTTGGTTTGATTTTTTTTTATTGGCAATTAGAAATACCAATACCAAAATAATTTGAAATAAGAAGTTTAACAGGCCAAAATTTTAAGCCAATGAATAAATTTTAGAAACTTTATTTTATTTTATTTTGAGACTGATTTCGAATTTTAATTGGCAATTAGAAATCCTAATGTCAAAAGAATTTGAAGTATAAAATTTTATTGATAAAAAATTTAAACCAAAAAATTTAGTTAGATATTTTTAAAATTTTAGTGTCTCAAATATTTGAAAGCAATCAATTTGATTGGGTTTTTTTTTTTTTTTTTTTTTGGGTACTTCATATGTATATATTTTTAAGTATATTTCCAAATTGTTTATTGGTCCAAGTTACAAATTTTGTATAACATGGCAACATGAGTTGGAAATCATATCCAAAATAGGAATTGAGGGAGTCGAATAGGAGTACAATTAGGATATTGAGCATATAAATACCTCACCCCTCTTCCTTACATAAATTTTTTCATTGAGCCTTTACCATTTTTGAAGTGGTGCATCTCCAAATACAACTTCTTTCATGGTAAGCATTTGTTTTTTTTTTTTTTTTCTTATTTTCTTATTAATATAGTCTTTGTCATTTTCTTTTTATAGAATAACTTTCTTGGTTCAGAATTTTCAATATAATTGATGATAATCACTCATTTTTTATAGCTTGTATGTTTGTGGTCATGTGTCCACAACGGATTATTCCTTTCGATCCTCATAGCCTCTGGCCTAGGTCGGTGGAAACTCCTTTTGGTCCTCATAACCACTAGCCCAAGGAAGGTCCTTTTCAAGCAGCAATAATTAGACTAATGATGAACTAAACTAAGATATAGATACCCTATAAGAAAGAAAGACACACAAAGAAAAACACACAACACAAAAATAGAAAATTGAAAAGAAGGAAATATTCATTAAAAACTACAAAGAAAATATTACATAAAGGAAAAACTATCCCTTCTCTCTCTCTCTCTCTCTCCCTCTCTCTCTCTCTCTCATTTATTTACAATTCTCGTATTTATAGGTTGAAAATCTCCCTCATTTCTTACTAGTTTGAAGTTATCTCTAGTTAACTTCACCTCCTATCCATGTTATTGATCTAGCGACACAACCATCAATAAAAAAAATGTTAGTGTGGAGTAGCTGGCTTATCATTTTAGCATGACAAAATGGTGGTGTAAATAGATCAATCCAATCTACAAGGGTGTTATTTGCTGTGTAACCCTGATGAGTGTGCAAAGATTGGAAGATATGGCATATGTGCAAGGTGATCAAGGCAATACTCTGAGACAAAAGTTATTTAGGGTGTGCTTCATAATTAGAAGAGAGAGCCCACTTTATGACTAGGATGGTACATTGTTTTATTTATCAAAATTGTTGCATCGAGGGTTGTTGTTGTGCATTTGACGTATTGCTTAATAGTGCACTTATGGAGTTGGTTCTATGAGCACTATGTAGGGTAAGGAGGTGAGGAGCCCCTCTTTCTTAGTGCACTTAGAAAGCACATAGTTGTTGAAGCACATAAGGGAATTGTGTAATCTGAGCTGAGTGCCTTTAGTGTGCAATATGAAGTGCACAATGTAGATTAGGCCCCTTAGTGTGCAATCCAAACTACCACTTAAAGATGCGTAATCTTGAGTACGCTTCTTTAAGTACACAATTTTGATTGACGCTCCTAACTCCTAGGGTGCGCTTCTCTAAGTGCATAATTTGGATTAAAGTTCCTAGCTCCTAGGGTGCATACTTTATATTAGGTTCTACCTAGTATGCTATTGGGGACCCTACTTAGGTTGAAGTGTACTATTAGTGATAGTGTATCCCCACTTGGGTGCTCTTTTCTCCATGAAGTGTTAGAAGTGCACCCAACCTACCTTAATATTACAAAAATCTCATAGAGCACTTCAAATGAATTTTCCGAAGGGATTAACATCAAACTCAGGCTAGGCTTGTAATAAGTGCTTCACATACATTAAAATAGGCTTTTTTAGAGTTATCCCATTGTATAATTTGAGTTCTCATCAAGGTCTGGGACTCTTTGAGTCTAATAGATGACACTCTATGATTGGCTTAAGAGAGCAGTTCAAAGGTTGCATGATCTCCCATATGACACTGTGACTACTAAGCCCAATGCTCATGCATTGACTATCCTTAATTTTGCTCCACCACATGATTAGCTTCATATTAATCCCTTAGGGTGGTCATAGAGATGTCTTATATTATGAGGGTTTTAAAATTGATGTCATCTTGGTTGATGAAAGATTAATTCAGATGGAGACAAATATTTAGTCCCTAACCATTTTTTACACTTATAATTTTAAGACCTTGGATTGAATGGAATTCAAACAAAAGGTAGACAGTTCTTCGGGTAGAAAAGTAAAGTGACCCATAGTTAATGTAGAAAGTGTAGAAAAGGAAGAACAGATTCAGATGATGGAAGTCAAGTTTAGTTAGGAACACATCTAGACTGAGGCTCATATCGACATAAAAACTAGCATTAAGCATAATAAGACCATTCCTACCTCTCAATATCTAGAGAAGACTACTTTGATATATGAGACATATTTTGAGGCAACTCCTATCGAGTATCTTGAGTATTATGCCTTTCCATTTGAATTAGATTAGCAACATAAGGACTCTCTTTTTATGCTCAAATTAGCTCCCTTGGTACTCACCTTAAGGACATTGCATTGACCATTAATAAGATCTTCTCTTCCTTAGAAACATGGTTTGATCAATTTTAGGAAAATATTTCAACATGTCTCTATATGCAACATGATATTTAGAAGGACATCTCAACATACCTTCAACCCTAGCATGAGGAGCTCACCCTTTCAACCTCGAGCCTTATAGTTTCTCTTAATGTTGTAAAAAGGAGAGATATATTTGTAGACATTTAAAGCTTGGATTTTTTCATTTCTAGTAATTTATGGTTATCTTTAGCTATTTTTGCATTTCCAATTATTCATGGTTATTTCTAGTTGTTTTTGCAAAATTTATCTTTGGAAATTTTGGATGTTTTATACTTTGGATTATTGATATTGATCATGTTTTTGAACCAATACTATCAAAAACATGCTTTATATTTACTTTGGATTATACATATATATCTGGAGATTGTTAGCTCAAGTTTTTCTTTAATCATATTTAATTATAACAAAATAAGGTTAAAGTAGTAATGGTTTTAAGCTTAATGTTTCAGTTGAAAGCCCTTAGGAATTGTAAGTAAGATTGTTTCGTGGTATAATTGGGTCATTGTATTTAATTCATGTAAAAGATTTTCAAAACTCATCCTTAAAATTGAATTCACTTCTTTAGAAAATGGATAAACTTGGTTTTAAATGAAACTCGAGTTCAAAACTTCCCAAAATTAATTTCAAAAAGGTTTAGTAAATGTGTTGGAAGCATAACCATTGTTCCCCATTCATAAATTGGTCCAAAACTTGCAAAAGTCATGAATTGTTCAAGGAATGGTGTATTTGGTTGACATAGTGTTGAAATTAGGCCTTTTTTTTTTTCTTCTATTTTAAGTGTTTATTGATTAAGGCTTAAAGCTCGATCAATCGAGCAACAAGTTGAACCAGATACTCAATTGGTTTAGTTTGTGACCTAATGATCATATGCAATTACACTAAATAATCAACAGTTAGTTAATCAATTCAGTTGGAGGTTTGACTAGTCGAACTTTGATTGTGCCTCATAGCTATTTTGAGCTTCCCTTCTATATATATGAGATTAAACTTGCATTTATTGATATAAAGAGCACTATGTAATTATTGTTTATCAACAATAGAGCTTTCAAAACTTGTTTTGAAATGCATTGAATCCATACTTGCAACTAGTGCACTTTGTTTTGATCATAGGTTCATTTGTATCTTGTGAGCTAAACTTGTATACTAAGATTATATTGATCTATTCCTTCATTTAAGAACCTTGAGAAAAGAATTCAAGTATGAGGATTCACTTAAGGAAGCATAGTAAAGGGTCCATTAGAACCACAATTCGATTATATGAAATCGAAGGCTTAGGTTAAAACCTCGAAGTAGTAGAACATTTAACATAATTGGACCTTGAAGAGAGTGGACACATGTTAAGATGGTATCAATCCACTATAAAATTAGTGTCTGTATCTTTCTTTGGTTCTTTCTATTTCCTTTATTATTCATTTATTTATTTATCTCTTTTCTTTGTCATTTGCATTCATTTCAATAAAAGGAACTTGACTAACCACTTCTAGAAAATACAGTCAATGAATTTTAAAATTTTATAACTATTTTATTTCATATTTATCCTTACTGTAAAATAAATATTTTTATTAATTAAATAATTTTATACTAGAATATGTCTTTTTTAAATTAAATTTTAATTTTAATTTTTTCATGCAATAAAATTAAATTTCTAAACAAAAACTCATTTTAATTGATGTTTGGAAATTATATAAATTCAAAATCTATTTTTAATTGATTTATCTTGAAATAGAATTTTTTTTTAAATAAAATATTTTGTTTTTATTTATTTAATATAATAAAATAAAAATTCCAAATAAAATCTTTTAACTCAGTAAGAACCAATTTTTCATTAAATAGTTAATAGAAAAAATTGAAAGAATGAGTATAATTTTTAAATGATTTTGCTAAAAATAAAAAATAAAAATGATGAAGAAATAAATAGGTAGCACATCATTTTTATTTATTATGAATTGTTTATATTATATAATATTATTTTTATTTTCTATTTCAATCCTTTACTTTAGAATTTATTTTTATTAATTTTATTATTATATATTACTTTTAAAAAATATTAAATTTATTTATGTGAAGGTTTGAAGAAAGGAAATTAGAAAGAAAAAAAATAAACAAAAAGAAAATGATAAGTAAAATTTGTTTTAGTTGGTTATCCATGAAAATTTTAAGAGGAAGTAAAATTAAATTATTAACAAATGCCCTTTTATGAACTTTTCTTGTTTTTTTTTTTTTTTTTTTTTTTTTAATGAAAATATCAAGGAAATTATTTTAAAATTTTCATAATACTTCTGTAGACCCCATTATAAACCAACTTTTTTTACCACCCCTCATTGAGACCAGGTAAACTAGGCACTTCATTTGGAGGAGTAGCTGGGGAGGGGGATGGCTGGAACAAAATAGATGAAATGATGGTTAAAGCAGGGAGCCGATGGAAGCTTGCAACAGAAGAAAAATGGGCTCGGGAAGAGAAATGAAGTAGGAGGATGCAGAGGGTGGGTAGGGGAGGGGAGGGGAGGGAGCAGGTGAGGTTTCACTCAGAAGAAAAATATAAAGAGAGTTGGGTGAAAGATGGAAAAAAATAAGAAAAACAGAGGAACATGAGGAGAAGATTTTTTTTCTTCTTTTCTGGGTTCTTATAAAGGTGAGCAAGAGGGAGTTCTGGAGAGAGGTAGAGGCTGAAAAAAAGAGTAATAAAGGGGGATTCATTTGCTTGCGTCTTCTAGGAGGTAAGTTCTTCACTGTAAAATATTCACTCCCTTCTACATTTCTTTCATTTGCTACTGTTGAGGCTTGTTGAATGCTTTGACATGGCCATCAAAGGCCTATCTACTTGCTGTTAATTTTGGGTATGGGTGTCATGTCATGCATTTTGTCATTTCATTGATTTTTGGATTGTTTGGGTTGAGCTGTACAATGTTCATGTTTCATTTGATTTTTTTTAGATTGATTTGAGCTTTGTTATAGTTTTACCAACCATGCTTTTGATTTTCGTTTAAAGTTCAGTTGGTTTCAACCACCTGTTCAGGCCTGTTGATCAAAGCATGAAACAGGGTTTTATTCAATGACTTGTAGCTTTACTTTATTTCCTCCATCTTCGCTCAATTTTTGTTGTTCCTTCTCCGTTTTTGGTACCCGCTTCTCTTGAGAATGTTAGACTGTGCACGACTTTGTTCTTGGTTTGAATATCAATAAATGTCTCCTAAGATCTTTATCATGTATTTATTCAACTCATGGTTCGAAGGAATGATTGTTTGTTCACTTTCAAGGTTAGGAGGGTATTGACGCAGCTGGATATTTTGGAAAAATGATTTGGAACTTGGTCCCACCTGCTGAACCCATTTAGGCTCTTGCTGAAATTTTTACCAAAGTATAAGCTACCATTTTGAGTAGTGAGGACAATGAGAAAGTTCAAGACTTGCGGCTGTTGGATATCACTCCTCTCTCTCTTGGATTAGAAGCAGCTGGAGGAGTCATGACTGTTTTAATTCCAAAAAACCTCACCACGCTCACCAACCATCCTTCAAATCCTCATCTTACATACCTATTGGGAGTGCTCATTTCTCAAGGTCTCTCATTCCAGCTCTGGCCTACAGCCACCACCCTTGTCACACTCCTCAATCAGGTCCATTCTTACCCCACCAACAACCCACTCTCTCCCATCATTTCCGCCTTATCCAATGGTTAAGATCATCGCCCTCTCCGTATCCTCGAACTTGGGTCTGGCACTGGCCTTGTCAGCATTGTCGCCGCCGCCACACGTCGTGCTAATGTCACCGTCATTGGTCTCCCGCACGTGATCCCCAACCTCCAATTCAATGCCGAGATGAACTCCCATATTTGAGGCCCGTATGGTGGAACTATTGAGGTGGCACCATGATTACTACTCAAAAAGTGCTATTTGATAGCTTGTAATTAATCCTTTTAAACACTTTTGAGTAGTAGTTAGTGCCTTTTAACCCAATTAGCATGTTAAGGCCCCTTTCAATCAATTCTAATCAAATTGTGTAAGTTTTGGTGTTTTTGTTAGCTATTTGATCACCAAAGCAATATGAGATTGAGGAGAGTTATATGGAATCCTTGAAAAGCAATGGGAAGCTTAGAGGCATGAAGAATCAAAGCTTTGAAGCATTTTTGCCATAAGCAAATCTAGAATGCAAGGAAAAGCAAAGAGGATCCAGCCATGAAGCATTCTTGATGACAGTCACTGCAGCCACTTTTGGAGCACTTCCTGATGTCCAATTTATGCATGCTATATGTCATTTGAAAGCTTAGGAAGTCAACAATCCAATGCTTCAAACCGGGTGCAATTTGGAGCTGAAATGAGGAAGTTATAGCCTTTGGAAGATAACTGCTCCAAGCTGAAGGAAGGAGTCAGAAAAGTGCTGCGGAATCAGCCTTTTGTTGCGAGATATTTCGTAACACTTTTGCACAGTGCTATGGATTTCCCCTGAAGCTTCACGCCGCGATGGAAGCCAAACACCACAAGATGGAAGTCAACTTCGCAAAGGTGTTGAATCAGCCTTTTGCTGCAAAGAAATTCCGCAACTCTTCTTGTGCACCTGCGAAATTTCGCAGACCTCACTTTTCACTTGCGAAGTGGTCCTTAGTGCTTCCCGATATTTGTAACCGACACTTGGAGATATTTTTCATTAGATTTTTGTTGCCTAAATGCCCAAATTCTCCTTGTAAGTCACCAATGATAGGATTCCTTAGTTTTTAAGTTAGGAATTTGGCAAAAATATCTTGGTAATAGCTGTAAGTGTAATTTTGGTTTAAAGGGAGCCCGAGGAGCCTGTTCTAGGGGTGGTTGTTGAACCTTTTGTAAGTTTCAAAGGAAGTAAAAATACAGAGCTTGAGCTCTGCTTTACCTGGTCAATTTGATTGTATTATTTTTATTTTTACTTAGTTATGCACTCTCTGAGGAGCTTTCCCCAGAGAATGAGTAGCTAAACCTTTTAGTTCCTTGGAGTTAAGGTTGCTGGGAAAGGTTCCAAGTGCAAGAATCAGAAGCTTTGTGGTTTCAGCTATGAATGAAAAGAAGGTGTGTCCCGTGAATGGTTTCTATGTTTTTAGTTAACTTAAAACGCCTTGGAGTCACCTGGGCCAACACTTGGTAATGCAAGTGATCTCTAACCATGGAGATGCACTAGTTTACCCCTTGCGAGCCTCGGGTAGGTGACTTGAAGGTAGGATTTTCTAGAATCGCCAACACTTGGTAAGCTTTTGGACTCTTAGGAGACATCCATTAGTTACCTCTTGCGAGCTTTTGACGGGTAATCCAAGGTTAAAGATCACCTTGTATGGTAAAGGCTAGTGAGAGGCTCAAACCATTGCAAGTTGCATCAGTGAGAGAATTAAAGCTGAAATCCAATTGAGGGATGCATTTGTGCAGCACTTGTTAGAGAATTGACTTTATGTTAATTCTCTAATGTGAGGAATTGAACCAACTGACCGGAGCTATGCTATTGCATGAGGAACCTCCCCTGTACGCCTGAACCTCCAAGGAATGCTTTTCTTCTCAAGTAAATTCCATCACTTGCTGTGTTGTTAATTTAAGTCTAACCCTTTTTCAACCAAAGTTTGTGTTTTATTTCTTAAGCTAACCTTGAAATGAAACAGCACCATTTCACTTTGAATTGGTATCATTTTTAGTTTGAGTACCCTTCCCAGTGAATGATCCTAGAGCTACTATGCTATAGTAGCTTTTTCTTTGCTACCCTAGTTCATGGTGTTGTAGGTTATAAATTTTGTTGATTACTCCCGCCATCAAGGAGCACCAGCTGGACACGAATCAGCTGAGACACCAATTAGGCTTGAATCAAATGGCGCCGTTGCTGGGGAAGGTGTCAAGTTATAGTGATACTATTTCAGTGTACTTGTGATTTTCATCACAAGTGTGGTAAAGTTTCTTTGGCTTTATTAATTCTCATTTTGTTTTACTAATTCATAATCTAAGTTAGCTTTTAAATTTAGCTTAGTTTGATTTTGTTATTGTAGCCCTGTTTTCTTTTGTTGTCCTGTATTGTCATTTTAGTTTCAGATAGTTGTTAGTTTTGTATGCCAAAGTGGATACGAGGTAGTGGAGGAAGACTTGTTAGAATTGATACACCTCATACTAAGGAATTGGAATTGGGCTTGAATATCATGGAAACTACTCCTGAAGATCAGCATAGTCACCAAGTTCGTCAAGACAATCTCAATGAATTTAGATCAATGAGGGACCGTATGCATCCACCTCGTATGAGTGCACCATCATGTATAATACCTCCTACAGAGCAGCTAGTGATCAGACCATATATTGTTCCACTTCTACCAACTTTCCATGGAATGGAAAGTGAGAATCCTTATGCACATATTAAGGAATTTGAAGATGTTTGTAATACATTCCAAGAGGGAGGAGCTTCAATTGATTTGATGAGGCTTAAGTTATTTCCTTTTACTTTAAAGGACAAAGCCAAAATTTGGCTTAATTCTTTAAGGCCAAGGAGTATCCGTACTTGGACTGACTTACAAGCTGAATTCCTTAAGAAATTTTTTCCCACTCATAGAACAAATGGCTTGAAAAGGCAAATTTCAAATTTCTCAGCTAAAGAGAATGAGAAATTCTATGAGTGTTGGGAAAGATATATGGAAGCTATAAATGCATGTCCTCACCATGGTTTTGATACTTGGCTATTGGTGAGCTATTTTTATGATGGGATGTCATCCTCAATGAAGCAACTCCTGGAAACAATGTGTGGAGGAGATTTCATGAGCAAAAATCCGGAGGAAGCTATGGATTTCTTGAATTATGTAGCTGAAGTTTCAAGGGGATGGGATGAACCAACCAAAGGAGAAGTGGGAAAGATGAAATCTCAACTTAGTGTTTTC